>NW_018406776.1:443794-444567 GCF_002113885.1 Mizuhopecten yessoensis | reverse complement strand
TCAATATCTATTATTAATTAGTATCATTTAGGATCTCAATATAATAATTGTTAGCCAAGCTATACATACTGACTAGTAACTTGGCTTGTAACATGTATTTGATTAATTCAAACCTGGCTTATGTACAAGTACATAAGCCTCAATCAATTATTTCCCTTAGACTAGGACATTAAATATGATTGTGATGACTCAATAAATAAAAGCAGGTTTCAGTCAAACTTGAAATTGACCTCAGTCTTAGTGTATTGTACATGCTCTTATAAGCTATCTTGTGACAAATATGGAACCTTTATTGTGCAATTTGTTGGAGTATACAAAAAAATCACCCAAATATAAAATCTATTGCCAGGGAACTGGGACCAGAGGCCTAACAATCCTACAAGAAAGAAATGTTGAAGTCTTTTTATAGTAAAGTGTCCATTCCTTGACCAGAATCACATTCATTTAGGAGCAAGTCCAGACCTGTTAGTCACTTGTGAGTGCTGTGGGGATGGTGAAGTAGAAATAAAATGTCTCCTTGTTACAAAATGTGCTAAGTGTTCAAGGCTCTGCTCTTGTAAGCTTCAAGTCTATTTATGGCTCTATATTTTTGGCAAATCTAAGGGCAGCTTTCCATCACAGGGAGAAAGGGTTGTGACTTTTATATGTAGCAAATTGTATACACATGTAATTATTTGGCAAACACACAGAAATGATTTTATTTGACAGCTCCCTACTATTTGCAAGTACTTGACAGCTTTATATTGTTTTATGTGAAGTTTGTAGTGCCTGAA
>NW_018406776.1:417743-440290 GCF_002113885.1 Mizuhopecten yessoensis | reverse complement strand
ATTTTGCTAGAGATTTTAAACGCTTGGTCATATCTTACATGCATGATTGTGATCATAGCCATAACGTAGAATATCGTAAAATGGTAGAAATTACTGGCACTAGTCAAAATTCCATCCAACTCACCGCTACAAGTTGAACCGGATAAGCGGCTAGAACATTTCTTCGTATTTAACGCATGCGCAACAAGCTCTTATCTCAATTCTAGCCTAGAGGGGGTACCCAAATTGGCGCTGGACTACGGGGAAATCGGATCTTCTGGAAAATTCCACGAAACCCCAGAAATACACCCCATTTTCAAAACCCTCTCAGGGCCGTTCTTTGAAAGATATCGAAAAACCAAATATATCGTTTTCTTCAGAATAACTTGGACTACTTATGTTTGGAGTTTCAGTTCGTCAGCTTTAAGTGTTAATTCTCCAGGGTGAATTATACAGCTACTAATGGTCAAAATGCCGATTTTGGCGTGTTTTACACCAAATATCTCAATAACTAGATTTTTCCCAGATATAACAGATACACAAGGAGGTAGATCGCGCTGAGTTCTACAAACTTGGAAAGTTTCAGCAAAAGTTATGAATCGTTTTTTTCGTACTCAAATCGCTGTTATATGCGGCAAATTAGCTACATTTAGCCGTGTTAACATTTCGTTCAGAGGAACGATAACAGAGTTATCGCCCCTCTAACACTTCATTCCATATTATGAATACATGATAATGACCGACGATAAAAATTCCAGATCTTAACATGTTAAACATTAGTGACGTGTATAGTTCGGTGACAGCCGTCCGCGACCACAGCCCGCCGGCATCATCAACCGTCTGTGTACTGCTTACATTATAAACACCTTAGTTATACTTTGTCCATTTAGCCTATGAAAATAATTGGAATATCTTTTTTTTAATTTTGAACCCGAATTAAAATACCTAAGATGATGTATATAGGCACAACTATGCGTAATCCTGTTTTATACAGGTACACGAACACGTACCTGGTTCAAACAGGAGGGTTGAATAGTTTGGCCAGCGAGTTACATTGTACGTGGGGTCTTATATAAAGTATAACTCGGACAATGCACTCTTTATGGTGTTCAGTTTTGCGGATTCTTTAAACGTAAAATAAATTACTTATATATAGCGACGGTACTTGTATATAAAAGAAGGTAGCTGAACGAAGCGAGACTTGACCTATTCTCCCCGGCTTATAAGAGACATTTGTGAGTAACAACCACCACTAAAACGTATGTTTGTACAGTTAAGGATCGCTCCTAAACAAGATTAAGAAACCCAAGAAAACAATGTCTTGTCAATTTTACGACATGAATGATCATAAGGAGTTAGCCTTGATTTAGTGGTGCGGCGTCTAGTCATCACAAAGTCAACAGGGTGTGTTACATACACGTAATAGAAACTTATTGGGCTCATCAGATTTTGTCTTTTAAATAATATGAAATAGGCACTGCCTATAAGCGAGCGCACATAGTTAAGTAACCTTTGTGATGATAGTGTAGATTTCGGGCGCCTGCAGTGCCCCCAGCCAAGAACTTTAATAAGGTAACAAAACAAACAGAATTCCTCCTTAGCGCTGAATATTCTTCGATGAAAATGAAATGAATGGTAGTTTAAAAAATTGTATTTTAATTAAGAAAATCTGTCAGATATTCCATGTAGGCCTTTTATTTTAACACCCTTGTCAATATATCGCCTGGTCCATTTAAGGCAAAATTTTCACAAGACAAAATAAAAGAAATATGATCTACTGTGCATAGAAAATATGTATTAACAAGGCAAATTGTTGCAAGGCAATCCATAGACCCCCATGGCCACCGGTAAGAATTTCTATACACAAACAGTACACTTATGTCAGGAAGCATATATCTATAAGTCACAGTGAGGTCATAGTGACCTACTTCACTACACCATCCCAAGATGTCCTTGTTTGGCCAAATCTAGTTACTCCAGGTGAAATAGCATAGAAGATATGCCCCGTACAAATATTTTCAAAAGTAAAGGTCAAAGGTCAAGTCATAAGTCACAGTGACCTAAATCCTGCACTCTGCTCTCCTCCATCCCGAAATGGTCTTGGACATAAAATCTGGTTACTCCAGGTGAAATAGTAGAGAAGATATGCCCCGGATTAACTTTTTTCAAAAGTTAAGGTCAAAGGTCAACCCATAGGACACAGTAAGGTCAAAATGACCTTTTTCTTGCACTCTTTACTCCACATTACAAAGATGTCCTTGTTACATAAAATCTAGTTACTCCAGGTGAAAGAGAAAAGAAGATATGCCCAAGACCAACTTTTTCAAAAGTTAAGGTCAAATGTCAAATCATATACGACACAGTTAGGTCAAAGTGACCTTTTTCTTGCACTCTTCACTCCACATTCCAAAGATGTTTTTGTTACACTAAATCTGATTACTCAAGGTAAAATAGAAAAGATATGCGCAAGTCCAACTTTTCAAAAGTTAAGGTCAAATGTCAAATCATATATGACACAGTGAGGTCAAAGTGACCTTCTTGCACTCTTCGCTCTGCCATCCAAAGATGTCCTTGTACACCAAATCTTGTTACTCCAGATGAAAAACTTCTCAGACGGACGGATGGATGGACGATGTGAAAACCTATAATCCTTCGAGAACCCTTCGAAGATTAAAAAAATAATAAAACAATGTATTTTTTTTCAGTTCATGAACATCTATATATATGTTTGTCAAAATTGCCAAGCCCAATGCCCCAGGCTAGTAAAAAATGTCAATGTTTACTTTGAAACATAGGTTAGGCTTGAATTTGTTTTTTTCGAACCCCTTGAAAGGGCTACCATGATTGTATTCCTGGGTGGTAACACACCTGGGGAAAACTTTGGTAGTTGTCTATGTATTGCCAGTAGGCGTTTTTCATTATAGGACACTAATTTCAACCATTTCAATGTTATAAGGTCACGATGCTGGAGTGACAAGACCCTAGGAGCAATCACAGTTAGTACGAGTGTGTTAATCTTTTCATAACCTGCAAAGAGCATGGTAATTTCTAAGTACACACAATTAATAATGACAAGTTTTTATTCTCGCAAACTGGTTATAGTGTAGAGAATTTACATATATATAGTACAATTTACATATAAATCATGGTGTTAATGGACAGTGTTAATTCCCTTAATTATGTGCTTAAGGAATTTTATAAGTGAAATTAATTCTTCATTACTTACATAATTAAATAATGTGTCAAAATATTATCTCGACATAAATTTTCTTCTGTTTTGCAGTATCTGGTGATCAGTTCATTTAAACAAATAATGATATTCGTCTCCAATTCCATTCAGGTCGCAAAGAATACATTTTCTATCTTCTCTTGGTATGTAATTCCGTCTACCACATTCAATCACAAAATTAGCATTACAAATTCTAAATTTAAAATAAACATTTGCTAGTCTTGGAGGGAGATCTAGCAGGTATTTTTCTAATACTAAGTCATTTTTAAAATTTCTGTAATTGGTCCCTTTAGGTGAATTGAAAACATCGCTTCTCCAATTATTAATGAATTTATCTTTGAGTGTATGGAAAAGTGTATTTTTCAACCATTGGGTACTATGGAATTCTTGACTTTCAAATATATGTATAAAATAACATTCATCAAGGATATTTTTAATATAATTAGTCCGTTGAGTATTATAGTTTATAACTATCTTATAAATACATTTTATTACTTAATTTATTAGGTATTGGTTCTAACAATTTGGCCCAAAATCCAATCATTCAAACTTCGATATTTATACTCAGAGGAAATCTTTCTAGTTCTCCATAAATCATGAAATTGGGTGTCAATGTTTTCACCTGAAGAATATGTTTACAGAATTTCAAATGTAAAAAGTTTATAATCACAAAAACCCCAGACTTCACAACCATACAACATGACAGGCTTGATAGCTTTATCGAGAAATAGTGCAGCTAAACACCCAGAGGATTGAGTGAAGGGGCAAAAAGGGGGTTAACTCATTCATAGTGAACTAATGTATCAACCTTTCTCTATAACGTGCTAAGGTAAGTGGGTCAAGTTTGTCAATGTATTTCAGTTTGATTGGTTGTTCCGGAGGGCTTTTCTTTGACATCATTGTTAACGGTGACTCACTCTTCCTGTGTTGACAAAGCTTGCCCCCAAAGATGGCGGTGATAGATTAGTAACCTGAATGTTGTGACGTCAGTGAATACTATGTATTGGAAGCTAAGGGTTCAAATGTGTCTACAGGGGTGAATGAGTAATTGCCATATTGCTCTGAATATCTTCTCTTGTAAAACTATGAAGGATAATTGGATAGCATCCATATTTGCCTGGAAGCATTGTGAGGAAGTGGGAATTCAAAATTGTAAAAATAGAGGGGCCAAAATCCCCACAAAAACTCCACATGGCTGATCAGTGGCCTTCTCCTAGCATAGGAACAATTTGATCAAAGTGGTTCAGTGTTCAAACTTAACGGTTAAGACCTATAGGCAATCATAATGGTGTGTATAATAATATGGCGTTTATATTTAAATTCTAAGAATGATTTATTTAACTGAATTCTTCTTTGGATCTTGGACAGTTATTTAAAGTATATATATATTTATATTAACATCCCCTTCAATCTGTTTTGGGTATATATAACTGTAGCTAAAGTATTGGTATATATATACATTAACCTCCCCTTAATTTAGTTTTGGATACATAAATGTAGCACATTTGGGCAAGGACAGTTCCAATGTCAATGATCATGCAGCTCAAACAGCTCAGTCTGCTATATATATAGTGCAATCTGAAGTCCACTGGGGTCAAATCCTGGACTAGCCCTGCAGAATTTACACTTAACTAATTTAACTGCTTTTTATTATATTTTGTTCATTTAATTTGTATTATAATGTTTTCATTTATATATAATTAAGTCCCACAAGGTATGCTTTTCTTTTCAGACTTTATAACAATCTGTCTTTGTGAAAGAGGGTATCAAATTGTAAATTTGGGGTCCCTGCTGCTTCCCCAGGGGATAGGATATATCTAGGGCTTCAAAGGGAAAATTGACCAATATTTCAAAAATCTTCTTCAGATTCAGGTGAACTGTTCATGGACAGAAAAGTCCCTAAGTGTTTTATCAAAATTGTGCCATAGTCATCAGGTCATCCTTTGGGAAGGGGTATAGTTTACTATAGTTTATATAAGAAAATGATGTTTTTAGGCATTTTTTGTTTTTAACTCTACAGGAAATAATTCAAATTTGCTTGAAATAATAATGAGATACCGATTTGATGCTATCAGAAAGCAAGATCTTGACTCACCCCTTGGTTCGGAGGGGCATGCGCAGGGCCCATTGGAATATTTGCTGAAATTTTAAAAGTCTTCTTGTCAAGACTCAGATTTACTAGAATCCAATACTAGTACCCTTGATGGATGGAAATGTCCATACAATGTACATGCTTTATCTAAATTGTAAAGTTTAATTACCCATTGACGAACCCAGAGGTGTTGCCCTAGTTTCCCGGGCAACACCCTTTTTTCTGTCTGTGTCCAAAAATAATCTGGACCAAGGTTTTTGAAGATTTTCCTCTATTTCAAATGGGATTTCCTTCTAATATCAACCACCCCTTCAACTATGATTTTCTATGGCTTCCCTTTGCCAGCAGTTTGAATATCTATATATTACGATGGCCGATAGCAGCCGACACAAAACAACTACAATATAAGACATTTGTGTACATGTACACTTTTTAAAAACTGTACATGTACACAATACAACTACAATATTGGACATTTGTGTACATGTACACTTTTTAAAAACTGTACATGTACACAATACAACTACAATATTGGACATTTATGTACATGTACACTTTTTAAAAACTGTACATGTACACAATACAACTACAAGTGCTATTAACATTCCTTAACGGTTCGGGTCAACTTGATATTTCACACGTGCCTGATGCGGCGGTGAATTTAAAGACCAAACGACAAGGAAAGGGAATATGTTCATAAATCAGCGAAGAGGCGATAGAGGTCACCACACAGTGTTGCTACATAGACTGTACAAAATATTTCACTAGTTGATGCTTGAAGGCGACTTAATATCATCACCTGAAAATGGATATACTAGAAAAGTTTGACATGAGTAATTATCAAGTGTTTAATTTTCTTAATATTTTCTTTGTATGTTGATTGGTCTTATTTCCTATTTTTAATTTGAAAGAAATGTAACAGACATAAACCATCGTTATACGCATATCTATGTGGGCTTTACCTAATGTATGGATTGGAGTCATAAAGTAGAACGTTGCCTTGTTCAGTGTGAATAGTTGAGTGCTAAAGTCAAATATAATATAATACTTACTGTAACAAAAGTTGTATGTAGATTGTTCTGAGAGAAATAACTAGTGTTTTATACCAAAGGCAATAGCCTCCAAACTTGTGAATATGTCACATGGAACACTTTAAATTACGTATTTGGGGTTATTGAGTTAAAATTATAATTCTACATACAAATTAAGTAACTACATGTTTTTGTTTTGTCTCCAACCATTACTCCAAAATTCACATACAAATTATATGATATTTGGTATACCTCTGATTTGTGACCGTCTAGTACTGTTTGACTTCTGTGGAATCTAGTAATGTCCTTGTCGTTTATTAGCCGCCGTATCAGACACGTGTGAAATATCAAGTTGATCCAAACCGTTAAGGAATGTTAATAGCACTTGTAGTTGTATTGTGTACATGTACAGTTTTTAAAAAGTGTACATGTACACAAATGTCCAATATTGTAGTTGTATTGTGTACATGTACAGTTTTTAAAAAGTGTACATGTACATAAATGTCTTATATTGTAGTTGTTTTGTGTCGGCTGCTATCGGCCATCGTAATATATGCCTAAGGGTGTTGCCCAAACAAGGAGTCCACTACTTATATATAATTACCATCTGTTGGAATTAGGTATATAGGTCAAGTGTTATTTCAAAGGTAGAGTCCATTTCATGATAGATAAACCTGTATTTTCACCTGTGGTTTCATGTACAGTATATTTCAAAAACAATGAAGCACCCTCCTTAGGATCACTTTATCAGGTGAATGATAACCAATGTTAGCATAAAGCCTAGCATGTATATCCTTTTCATTAGGTGTTGCCCTTGTACATATGTATGCATACAAATTCACAATAAAAGACAAACAGTTGAATCATAACTAACATTTATGACAAAATAAATTAATATTTAATTGCCAAAATGCTCCTCTAAACTACATGCTGCACATATATGACACAAGCATCAACATTTTAATTAAGAAACCTACATTTTTACCATTTTTTTTTTACAGAATTTGTTAACACTCGCTCCGCTTGACCATCATAAAATATAGATACTCTACGTTATAAAATACAACCTAGAATAATACCGCAAACCCAGAAAACTGTTTTACGCCTCACTCGATCTGTTTGACAAATGATATAATGTCCGATAGGCTCTTGCTGTCTACACTCGGCAGTGCTTGAAATAGTTTAGTATTACATATTCATAAAAACAAATCATAATTGTCACAATCTCAGAAATAATGAAATTCTATATATTTTTTGGTGCCAGAATGTAGCCTACATGTACAACTGACATGAAAATTCTAATTTATTAGTTCTAGATAATTGCAAAAAATTGTCTTTTTTTCCTGAGTTTCAAATTTTGGGCAACACCCAAAATTAATTCCTGGGTTCCCCCCATGTTACCCAAGGGTCATCTGTTGACCCTTTGGAAACGGGTAGATTACACACTTTGGGTACATTTTGTCCAATTTCTAACATGTAATATTATTAGTTTTCTGGTATTGTAAAATGACAGTTAAAGTCCATTTGAAAATATTCATACATTGTAATTTATTCCTATCTAATTTAGCATTAATAAACCCTGGACTTTAATTAATGCTGTAAATTTACCTGTACTGGCATGGTCGGTAACAAGACATCTTTTTTAATTAACAATTAGATATAGATCTAACACGTGATATTATAAGCTTTCTGATATTGTAAAATAACAGTTAAAGTTCATTTGAAAATATATACATGTACATTGTTACTTGTATATATTCCTAACTAAAATAACATCATTTAACCATGCATAACTTTAATTATATAATAACATAGCATTAATTCAGTGATTTTACCTGTACCAACATGACACATCTTTTTTTAATTTGCAATTTTAGATATAGATCTGACATATTATATTATTAGCTTTCTGGTATTGTACAATGAAAGTCAAAATTTATTTTAAAATGTTTAAACATTGTTATTAATTCCTCTCTAAAATATATTAATTTTACCTGTCACAACAAGACACAAATTTGTAATATACAATATTTTATTATTTCAACTTCAAGATAAAGCTTTTAAAGTCCCTTTTTTCTGTGACTGGTGTTGACGATATTTCAAGCACATTTAAACATTACAATTTATGTATTATTATGATGAATTCTGCAACTTTCTGAAAACTTAGGCAGGTGTGAAGATTTGATTATATCTAAAGTTTAATTATATCTCAACATGTTGCTCCACGTAGTTCTGGTTCAGCATTGAGTGATAATTAAACAATGGTATCTTTTGCAAATGATTTGTTAACATTTCATTCTCATAGTTGGAAAAATTTCATGTGTTTATCATATTTATGTATACGCTGTCAACCAATTTTAGCTCATATGGCCGGTATATATATTGGCAGAGAGGTGGGGCCCAATAGGGGAAATAAAGGAAAAAATTGAATTTTGTACAAATTAAAGGATATTAACTGAATTTGTTCTAGAGCATCTTTCGACAAAGGGGACTCAAGTTTGCATAAACAGAAGGTGTTGATGTGTTGTTTATTTTTATACTTTTGACAAACAATTGGCAATATGAAATTCTACAAACCTTCTTTCATTAGTGCCCTATAGTAATCACAGTGTCTGTCTGTCTTTCAGCACTTTTGTTTCCGGAGATTATTTCGAGACTCCAAAAGGCCGAAATTTCTAAAACTTTACATAGTGATACAGTGCGATACATATAGATGTGCAAAGGACCAAGAGTTTCACAATTTTATCAGGTCAAAGTTGAGGTCGCTGTTACTTTAAATTGAAAAGTGGGGCTATACTGTCAAAAACACATTACATGACCCTCAAAAGGCCAGATTTTGGTAAACATTTTGGTATGACATAACGAAGCAAAGTTGGTCATAACCAACAAGAAATCAACTTACCAAAGGTCAAGGTAATCTGGTCAAAGGTTAATCATAAGGCCAAATTATGTTTATCTTAAAAAAGTTCGTCAGAATTAATTCGGGATCTGCGTATGCAATTAGTATGCAATGTCGATGCAAGGACTAATACTAAAATAGAAAAGGCTATGGCCGTGTTTACACAATTGACACCAGCTTATTTTTCAGATAAAACAAACATGAATTTCTCTTGGTGTTTTACTTTATATAATAATGCAATTACTTTTAAGGTTTCAAAGCTTTGAAATCACAAGTTAGATAAATAAATTTGGCTATTACTTCTGTTCTTTTAAAATACATTTTTTAATTTTGTTTATACTTTTAATTTTGTGGCATTGTGGCAAATGATACAGATCACCTATGTGAATTAACTCCATACAGTATTACCCTCCCGTGATCCTATTCCCGGCGAAGTTGATCTGTTGCGGTCTTTTTTCAACCAATGAAAATGTAGCAAATTTTGAAGCCCGCGACTTTCAGACCACAAATATTTTTATTACTTAACCTGATTCGTCAAAAACGTCGAAAACTTTATTTTTTAAACCCGTTTTAATGAAGAAACATTTCAAACCATAACGAATACGTTTGATATTAAACGGTACTGTGTGGATGAGCCGTTAAGCCTTAATCACGTATCACAAAGGGACACAACTCCTCCAGACCCGAAGCGTTCTGACAATTTGAGTTATTTCTGGCAGGAGTGATTTCCCTTACAGTAGGCTCAATGATCAATTCGTTTTAGGGTGAAATTCCTTTCATATGATGTTGAAATGATGCTGAAACTTAACAATAGAGTCACTACATACACATCATCACATCAAGATATTTGCTCATGATATAGTCACACATACAGATGTACCTCAATTTACTTAGGGAATAACAAAATAATAATAATACAGCATTAGTTATATACAATTTAAAAAAGTAATGTTCACAGCTTGTTGTTAATTATTTATAGTATTTACCACATTAATATTCATTTATAAACGTTAAGATAAGCATCCAAGAAAGATCATATTTAAATTATAATTATATCTTGCTAATTAATCACCGACAACAGTTTAATGACAATTAACAATCCACCAAAATTACACATGGATAAAAAGCGGATGTCGTGATGTACAAGTGAATTTCTCTATCCTTATATAAAACGGATCTAGCAATGTTAATTGTAGATATCGAGTCTGTGGCGTGCTTTGATGTAAGCTATTGATGCGTTACATTGTGCACCTGGTATTAATATGAACTGAATTCAATATTTTGTTTATACATGTATAACCAATACCATATAGGTATATAGGCACACAATACAACACGTCTGTAATCAAGCTCAAATCATTCTATAGCAATTGTTTTGCGATACGAAGAAACTTTGAAGAAAATCGCAGCCGAATAACGTCATTTATATTTGTTTTCTATTTTATGATATTGTGGAACGATTTCGACGTGTTACAAGAGAGTTGGTTTTAGCACAGAATCACGTTTGAGTGCGAGAATGGTTTCCTGAATAAGGACCCAGATGTTTGCTGTTATGGAGCCAATTAACGCCATGTCAACCTTCCTCAAATAGCCGATGGAAACCGCTCTAAATCATATTACACGAGCTTCATAATTTGAAACCCATGGCTTTATCAACTCGCGATCGGTCACATATTTACATAGAGAGGCTTTTGCAGGAGTGTTACACTCACATGGTTTGTTACGTAATACATCAACAAACATATATGATAATTAAACAATGAAAAGTGTCGTTACATCACCGACGTGGGAGCATATACATGTATATACCTTCAATGTACTCTTACAATGTTAAATATTTACTTCATGATAAATTATAATCATAAACAATACTTCTGGGATAGGTTTGTTTTATAGCATGCATGTACGGCTTGCCTAGTTGATTTGATAAAAATGGTCAAATTTCTGGTCTCAAGTATATTTGCTAAAATACCTTTAATTATACTTGAGATGTATCTAAACTCAAGGATTGTAAAAAGATGGACCAGTAGGTCGGATACAGCCTGGACAAGAGTAAAGTCTGTATGATAAAGCCTAATCAGTATTGATGTTATAGGGTAAAGTCTGTCTGATACAGCCTAATCAGTATTGATTTGTATATTGTAAAGTCTGTCTGATAAAGCCTAATCAGTATTGATGTTATAGGGTAAAGCTATAGTCTGATAAAGCGTAATCAGTATTGATGTTATAGGGTAAAGCTATAGTCTGATAAAGCGTAATCAGTATTGATGTTATAGGGTAAAGCTATAGTCTGCTAAAGCGTAATCAGTATTGATGTTATAGGGTAAAGCTATAGTCTGCTAAAGCGTAATCAGTATTGATGTTATAGGGTAAAGCTATAGTCTGATAAAGCCTAATCAGTATTGATGTTATGGGGTAAAGTCTGTCTGATACAGCCTAATCAGTATTGATGTTATAGGGTAAAGCTATAGTCTGATACAGCCTACTCAGTATTGATGTTATGGGGTAAAGTCTGTCTTATACAGCCTAATCGATATTGATGTTATAGGGTAAAGTCTGTCTGATACAGCCTGATCAGTATTAATGTTATAGGGTAAAGTCTGTCTGATAAAGCCTAATCAATATTGATTTGTATATTGTAAAGTCTGTCTGATAAAGCCTAATCAATATTGATTTGTACATTGTAAAGTCTGTCTGATACAGCCTAATCAGTATTGATGTTATATTGTAAAGGTTGTCTGATACAGCCTAATCAGTATTGATTTGTATATTGTAAAGTCTGTCTGATAAAGCCTAATCAATATTGATTTGTACATTGTAAAGTCTGTCTGATACAGCCTAATCAGTATTGATGTTATATTGTAAAGGTTGTCTGATACAGCCTAATCAGTATTGATGTTATAGGGTAAAGTTTGTCTGATACAGCCTAATCAGTATTGATGTTATAGGGTAAAGTCTGTCTGATACAGCCTAATCAGTATTGATGTTATATGGTAAAGTCTGTCTGATACAGCCTAATCAGTATTGATGTTATAAGGTAAAGCTATAGTCTGATACAGCCTAATCAATACTGATTTAATAGGGTAAAGTCTGTCCGATACAGCCTAATCAGTATTGATTTTATAGGGTAAAGTCTGTCTGATACAGCCTAATCAGTATTGATTTTATATTGTAAAGTCTGTCTTATACAGCCTAATCAGTATTGATGTTATAGGGTAGAGTCTGTCTGATACAGCCTAATCAGTATTGATTTTATATTGTAAAGTCTGTCTTATACAGCCTAATCAGTATTGATGTTATAGGGTAGAGTCTGTCTGATACAGCCTAATCAGTATTGATTTTATATTGTAAAGTCTGTCTTATACAGCCTAATCAGTATTGATGTTATAGGGTCAAGTCTGTCTGATACAGCCTAATCAGTATTGATGTTATAAGGTAAAGCTATAGTCTGATACAGCCTAATCAATACTGATTTAATAGGGTAAAGTCTGTCCGATACAGCCTAATCAGTATTGATTTTATAGGGTAAAGTCTGTCTGATACAGCCTACTCAGTATTGATTTGTATATGGTAAAGTCTGTCTGATACAGCCTAATCGTTATTGATTTGTATATTGTAAAGTCTGTCTGATACAGCCTAATCGATATTGTTTTGTATATTGTAAAGTCTGTCTGATACAGCCTAATCGATATTGTTTTGTATATTGTAAAGTCTGTCTGATACAGCCTAATCGATATTGATTTATATATTGTAAAGTCTGTCTGATACAGCCTAATCGATATTGATGTTATAGGGTAAAGTTAGCCTGATACATCCTAATCGATATTGATGTTATAGGGTAAAGTCTGTCTGATACAGCCTATAATTAGTATTGATGTTATAGGGTCAAGCTATAGTCTGACACAGCCTAATCATTATTAATTTTATAGGGTAAAGTCTGTCTGTACAGCCTAATCAGTATTGATTTTATAAGGTAAAGTCTGTCTGTACAGCCTTATCAGTATTAATTTTATAGGGGAAATCTAGCCTGATACAGCCTAATATGTAAAACTCCCTATATTGATTTTATAGGGTAAAGTCTGTCTGATACAGCCTAATCAGTATTGATTTTGTATTGTAAAGTCTGATATATTTCTTGATTATTGATTATATTGGGTAAAGTTCTCCTAGTGGGTAAGCGATATTCATTTTCCATCCAAACAAACATTGTTCTACAAAGACAATAAAAGAAATGAACTTGACACTATCTGCGAACAAGAGGCGTGACATCTGCTACAGCACTGATGGATTTTAGAATCATCATTAAACCAATACTAACATAGGTCGTGTGTTGACTTCTATTGCCAAATAGCACCATCATTGTTTCCCGGTCAATGCAGGTTTATAGTTACTTCCTGGTTTTTTTCTACCTGCCTGTTCCTGTATACAGAAACCAATGCGTAACTGGCTTAGAGCTATAACCTTACAAGGTTGACCTGTAGATACGTGACGTATGTAAGATTAAGTAGCTTGGCAATACACGTTGTGGTTGCACATAGTGTATAATTTACTTTAGAGCAGTAATAAGTGTATACAGCAATTTTTGTTTACGGGAAAATATTCAAGTACTTGGATTTAAAAAATTCCGGGAGGGGGTAGTTAAATTATAAAAGAAATCTGAACTTTTCTGTTATTTCTACACTTCATATTTAAACCTCATAACTACTCTGACCGTCTACGATCACTAGCCGGAGTCCCTGTGTTGACAGTTCGAGGCCTGCGTAGGACATTCGCAAGGTACCTACCGCAAGTCTGTGGTTTTTCTACCGGTACTCCGGCTTTCCTCCACCACCAAAACATGGCACGTTCTTGACCAAAGCTGTTAAATAGGACGCAATACACAAACAAACAAACAACAAGTTATTTTACATCTCTCGATACTCACACTACAAAGCGCACTGCAATTTAAAACCGACCCATTTTCTTTGTCTAATTGTTCTTAAACACTGTTCCTGTAATATATTCATAAACATAAATGAATTAATATATGTATAAATAATAGAAAGTGATATTTAACACCCGAGTTATTTCCCCTTTTATTGTTTTCATGTGCATTGTGTTCAGCCAATGTAAGATGACAAGTAATATCAGTAATCGACAGAACTTCAATCGAGTTAAACGATGTAACGATCATAATGTAAGGAGTGGGGATGCGGCATAACGTCAAGCGATTGATACATTAATTCATTGTTATTTAGGTAAAACTATTTTCTATAACAAACATGTAAAACTTCTACAATCGCTGTCATAAGATTTAGGCGACACTCCATGCGTTTTAAAGGGCTGTAGATAGCTGACCGATCAGAATTTCGATTATGAGATTATGGACAGTCTTAGTGACGATGCCAGCACGTGATTGAACCTAGTATTTGGAGCTGTTGTCTATCGCCACCCCCGTATTTTGTATCTAATTGGTTGTGTGACATTCGCGTTTATCGCCATGCCATTTATATTTTTTTTGTGTTGATGGCAGGTCCTGTCGTATCAGCATTGCATTTGTTTTGTTCTAGTCGCTTGATGACACTTTTATGAGACCATTTCCAATACCCAGATCCTCTAGAGTATTTAGATATTCCCAGTCAACATCTCGTTTCTTTGTCATAACTAGACGTAATCAAGCATCAAATGTATCTCTGACCTTTTCTTGCATTCTGAATACATTAACAGGGTGCAGTTTTCAAATACGATGCCCCACAGCATAATGGAATGTTATCATAGGAATCTTTCACTGTTCTGATACTTTTCCTAGAGTTCCTTTATGTGGCCCCACTTGTAAGACGTTATCATTGTATGCTATTGGACGCCGTACAAAAGATAGCAAAGTTCACTTAGTACAAATTATAATTTGTAAAGTATCTATAACTACTTGACCGAATGTAAGAAGAGGCGTTGACTCAACTTTGTCATCAAGTATAACTAATTATTATTATTATTATCATTATCATTAAGTTGATCAGTGGCAGAGTGCTTCATTCCATGCGCTGCTCAGTAATACACCCAAGGATAAAACGACAGGTTGATGTACTCCCTAGCTTTATCATTAACTGATGGTCTATTTTACCCTAGATGATGTTACCCTATTGTGCACATCACTTTTCCATACACATACATCAATATGACACCTCTTTTTCACAGATTTCCAAATTCTCTTTATTTAGTATCTAAATGGCTGTAACACCTTAATATCAGTCATCTTGAGCCATTTCCATGGATATGTTGTAACAGTTGCCCGAGTTTTCCTCGATGACCGCCTAAAACCTTCATCAATTCAAATTCAAATTCATTGTTTGACTTTAAGCCTTTCAGCTTATAAATTAACATATACCAATACATGTATAATACAATGGCAGACACTGCAACAATGCAGTGGAGAATGGACAGAGTAATCACATAAAGTACACCATGGGTTTTCTTTATTGAGTAGCATCATATGTACATGTATATTTACTCAACATGGTGCATTCTTTTAGGTTAGTTGTACTTACATGTAATAATTGAATCGACTTAAAAACATTTTTTTTACATGTAGTAATACATTTGTATACGTTTCGATCCTACAACTTGATAAATTAGACAATTTAACAATAAATGGTATTCATCTTCGATATCTTCAGAGTTACAAACTCTACAAAGACGTAGATTTCAAACAACATTTCGAAACGTCTTGTTTCAATATGCAGTGTTTGTGCTGAAAAACGTATCCTTGTCAGAGCAATTCTATTTCGCTTTGGCTTGGATGCCTTTAATGCACCTGGCGTTTTCCCTCTATTCAATTGTTTCACAGATTTCCGAATATCTTCAACTGAGTGTGGCTCGACCCCGCTGTTTTCTTCCTCCTCCACCATGTCCGTAGTTCCATATACAATCTACACTTCATCAAACTCTATTGTTTGCTGACTGCTCCTCTTGTGGTATCAACCATATACGCACTATTATTTAATGTTGTGCTTTTCACTACTAAAACACCAGACCATCAAAAACCAATTAAAAAGACATGAAACCCCATTAAAAGCATCAAAACCCTTAAAAAACACCACTAATTCTTGTATGAAATTTGTAATGGCCATTACAGAGTTGCCATTAATTTCCAACATTTTAAAGCTTTATCCCATTAAAAGGGCATGAAAATGACTTTGATGGGAATTCAATATTTCAGGAAAATATGTTATGGCCATTATTTCTCGTTTGAATGATAATAATGGGAATTAAATTATTTTTATTTAATGCCCGAGAACAGATACCATGGCCATTAATCAGCTATATTTATTGTTTAAGGGTTAGCATGTCATTGTCATGGTCATTATTTCTATATCTGGGGGAAATAATGGCCATTTATTCTGTACACTGCATAAAACTGTGGAGATAATGGCCATTAAATCTAAAGAAGATGATGTACTTGTGATTTAATGGGCATGAGTGTGAAGAAATTTTCACATTCATGGCCAACTTTATTTTGGATAATTAATACTAATTTTAATGGCCATTAAAATGGCTTCTCTTTTTTGGGACTTGGTACATTTATATACCTAGTATACAGTTCTACATATTGTACATACTGTATCTCCTCTTTACAGCTACGGACAATTACAATGCATGTTAATTATATTTCATGTTATCAAGCAATTGTGTACATGCATGTATACATCCAGATACAATATATAACACACATATATATATAGAGAGAGAATAAATTAAAATCTGAAATATTAGATTCAAAAAGAAGAAACTTATGTGTTTTTTTATTGCATGAATAATCTGAACATACCTAGCTATATAGCCACTCGACGTTTTAGTCACTATTTCTTATCCTTTTCTCGTGGTAGTTACAAAACCAGATAGAGTCATCTGTTGAACCAGTTGCTAATGGTAAAGATAATGAATTTACATGGATAAACTGATTTCTCACAAAACCATCCTTGGAGATAAACCACAAGCCACTTTTTAAGGTAGCAGAGTACAGTAGAGGGTTGTGGCCATGGGTGATATTTTTGTTAAATGGCTAACCCTTGTATAATGATATGTAAAAAAAATATAAAAATAAAACTGTACTAAAATTGGTATAAGCATGATGAAGTGGGCTATGTGAGCTTCACATTTGTAAAAAAGAAAGAAGATTTCTTTGGTTCGAGAATAAAATTTTGGCCATAATACGAAAGGGTGCGTACACATGAAAAGCTAGCTTTACAGGAGGTAAAATTTTGACAACAGCACACGACGCAAAATTGCAAAAAATCAAGTTCTACAATTTTACTGCGACCCAGATAATTCTGCAACCAGGTAGGTAATCTTTAATTTCAGACAGAGCTTAGGAAAAAAATTACTACTTGCGGGGGTCAAATTTTGGGTTAAAAATAGCATTTTTTGGCATTTTTTGGTAATTTTTGATGTGGTAACCATGGTTTTCACACAAGTGACATACATAGAAAAAAGAGGTTTATACACTTCTCAGTGCTTTATATGTATTGTAAATGAAATGCAGTTTACAAATATATATACATGTATACATGTTTTGTGTAGGGTAAATCCGCTGTGTTTACATTTCCTCGACATGTGCCTTGTTTATCAGAGTCGGGCCATTTCTACTGTATTCTGCTACCTAAGTCATATTCTGCATCTTGAAACATTCCAATGCATGCTAAAACATCTCTTTCATTTTTTTCATTGACATGTTCCATGAAATGCTTTATCCTTCCAAAAGCCACAAATGTATTACTCGTCAATTTTTGGCTTGGATTACCTCTATCGTTTTCTACACAAACTTAAGAAGATGCAGTTTTTTTTACTCTGTTCACATGTCAGACAACTGTATTTCACTTTTCTGTTCCACTTGAAATTATTGACAGTCACAGACTTTGTAATTTTCTCTAAGGTGCAAGTATCTTTGGCACATTCATAATTGCATTGCTTATGTACAACCCTCAATTTTCTTTGTCCTAAAGTTAGTATGTTTTTCTTACAAATTTGTATGTTTCTTTCTGAATCACAATTAGCACTTTCAACATCTTCAAATTCTTGATTTGCTGATTCGAGATCAGCGCCCAGGTGAAGACGACCAGTGGATATCATAAATTGGCACCAGTCATACATAATATAAGTTTCAATGGCACTAGCTTCTGGATGACGCATGTTCAAAGCTCTTTTGCAAATCCAGCTATTAAACCGCTCAAACACGTACATCCATGTGCCATAGACAGGACCAAAAGCTCTGATTCCGTCTATGACATGATGTAATAGGTGAGTCGTTATATTTTGCAAAGCAAGTGGAAAATCTCGTTCCAGGCATGCGAGAGCAATATTCAGTTCCTCTTCAATCTTGTCCAGGTCATCAAGACATTGACTCTCACTGCATAAACTTGAGAAACAATCTAACAACATGAATAATGTTTTTCTTTGATTGATACCCATCAATCCTTTAAGGCAAAACTTCAATATACCTTGAGAGGCAAGCTGTTTCCAATCATGTGATTTTAAACTTGAAGTTTTTGTAAAGAAATCTGCAGGTACTAAGCCAAATCCTTCTGGCACAGTTACAGAATTTGCACGGCCGTTAGCCAACTTTATTTCTTTGTCCGATAGGAAAAAGGGAAATTCATCTCGTTCTGTTTCCTGCATGCTTTCATTTTCACAACTATTTGCTGATATTCCAGTTGACTTTCTTCTGGAAAGTAACTCTCCACGTCTTCTCTTTCTGCTAGTATCTTTTGGTAAATGATCATGATCTAGTTCAAGTTGATTCGGCTACTGTGAATGTGAGGTAGTTAAATCCGAAAAGCGCCCATAATATTTCTCAGCAGGGTGTGGCATGCATCTGGAATTGATTCATCTAGTCGATTGTGATCTGGTAGTTTTTGCAAAGGGTATTTACCTTTGCAACCTGTTGCCTTGGCAACAGCTTTTGCCTGAGTTTTATTTCTAGCTTTTTCGAATGCCTCTCTATATTCATTCTCCTTCTGAATTGAACGTAGCTCTGGCTTACAGGTTTGATCTACTTTCTTCTCACAAAACTTTGAGACATCAAATCGGATAGGGTTGTTTTTCTGTAAATATGACCGATTATTCAGGTAGATAACCTTCTGCAGTTGTTTACAATCAAAACCTTTAACATTACACCAATGACATCCAAGTTAGCTCCCGCTGCCATGTTGATGGAAAATCTTTGACAATCCAGGATAGTCTAGCACATAAAGCAATAACTTTAACTTGACCTCCACTGGAGCTTTCCTATAAGCAGAATACATGGAGCAACCACTTAGGAAGAGAAACTCATCGACAAGTATTTCCACATAAGGATCAACATTAGAGTCAGAACAGCTTTTCTTCCCTTTAATGATTCCTACAAGCATGATATTGTTGAAGCAGTTCCGAACATGCCTTGGCAGATTCAAAATTGTCAGCATCATCGGTGTCATAGAATAAATGACACCAATGTTGTGAAAGGGGTTAACTCCGTCATCTTCTAGAGCAAAAGATAGTCCCATTTTGTTACCTTTGAAATAACCGCTTTCTGTATATATTTCCTTCCATTTTGGAGAGTCATGAATGTCCCACATCTGATTGTTCTTTTGATGCACTTCATTTTCTGAACCCGGATGACTTTGAACTATTTTGCACAAATTTTCCTCCCCGTAGATTCGAGCTAACCTATGTCCAATAGGAATATAATGAAATGTTCTCTTAGGTATTTTTTTCTCTTCATTTTTGTACCTGTTTTCAGAACAATTAGGACACTTTGTGAGGTGTGAATAGTTATATTTATCACTGTTCCGGTACACAATACAATCATTTGGACAGACATGAAAAGTAACTTTATCTACAGTGTAATCCTTCACCATTGCTGCTGCCTCACAATATGAAGATGGAAGGTAGTCGCAATTTGAGACAAGCCTTTTCTGTATTTTTAACATATTACTAAATGCTGCTTTAGACATACTTGGATGTGATGTGCAAACAAATAAGTTCATAGCAATCCACTGTAAAACAGTCATATCTGATCCTGGTATCTGTTTCAGAGCCAATCCAGAATTATACCAGCTACTGTCGTATGAGAAATACCATTTTCCATTTTCAATAATGTCTTTCTGAACATGAAGCCGTGAGTTTTCTGTTTCTTGGTCATCAATGCTTTCAGATGATTCAGAATCAGAATCAGAAGCTGTAAAATCCTCATCATCACAGGGTTCTGAGTCCTGATCTGTCTCAGGTCCCAATGTATTTTCTCCGGCCTGCACTTCCATGGCCATATCACTGAAAAATAAAATTTTGAGTAATTTCAGTATTTTTTATTCAAATAATGTGACTATCATCAATATGATTACTGTCAGATTTTGCGGACATAAAATGGGAACAATAGGGANCCCGACTAGCTAGCTTTCACAATATATGAGGCACCATGGATGGCTTTAAACTGAAACTTACCTATTACTAGTATCATCACTTTCATAGTATGAAGCTTTATCTTCCTCAAAGTCACGGAAACTTGATGCTTGATGATCATCGACACCAGGAGAGCTGAAATAAAAAAAAAACCCATTGTATATACATGTACGTGCATATTTCATGTTCAGAGCTGTATTACTTTACTTGAATGTATAAGAAAAAGGGAATATACAGGAGAAACATTTTATCAACAAACTCTATATTTCACCGACAGCAGTACTCCACTAGCCCGACACCCAAAGGCATTAATGAATCATATTACTATGTAATAATTAGTAAGTTTTGTACAGAGCCAGTAAAATAATATTATTGTAGTGCACACTAGATCCAGATTTAATTCTGGCCACGGGATTTTCAAGATTTGCAAATTAAAACGTCACAATAAGTGTGAAAAAAACACATTCCGTTATGTCAACAAATGAAAGGAAATCGTGTGCATAAGGAAACAATATATTTTGTATTCAATTTATGATTGTGTGTCAATAATGTTTTTGTATCTTCATGTTCCTCTTTACGGTGGAGTTTGTTTCAACTCATGATTGGTAGATTCGCCTTGAGTATCATTCTCCACCTCAAATCGGGACTGAGCACTTCCATATTTCCGCTTGTGTTGTAATCTTACATATGCCGACAATTTTGGTCCACCTCCTCGACATAAACTGCAGGTGCATCGCCTGTACATAAGGTGTTTCGGAGAAGTGTAAACATGTGCGACTCAGAACATAGTCTCGGTTTACAAGACGCTTTGCTATTGGCGTTGGCATGTGCAGACAAAAAGAGTCAGGTTGACAAAAACTATTTAGTAACCCGTACTCGATGACGATGACGTCATTGTTACCAACGGAACACCTCGCGTCAGTTTTCAAAATAACAAGGAAAAGCCCGAGAATGTCCGAATGCACAGTACACTTCCTTGCCGCGCGCGGTACTTGTAAAATAAAGAAAAGACGATGGGTGATTCCGACACGTTCCGACTTTTCACGCTGTTTACTGGTAAGGATTTTGGACGGAATTACTGCAAATATATGCTAAATAGTCGATAGACCTACATATTTTACTTTCAGTCTTGTATATAAAATATGAAAATTCTTACAGCAAAGTAATATTTTTACGGTAATAACAACTGAGGCTGCGATATGTGCGCACATGAGCCGACACATTTTAAGTGAGTTATATTCAAAATTGTTACTTTTTTTCAATGAAAAAGATAAGTTACTTTTCAGGTGTTTAATGGAATGTTTACATGACAAAATAGGAGTTGCTAGACATTTCTTCTGAAAGTTTTTTTTGCAGTTTCTGTGATTCACATTTTGTGTGTTCACGTAAATACTGCCATTTTGTCTGTTGCGCCATATTAAATGGCGTCATCAGAAGTTTTATTCCATGAATAGTATATAAGTTTAACAACTGAAATTTATCATTGTGTCGAGTATTTTTCTGAATTATTCCATAGAATTTCATTACAATTGATTGTACAAAAGATAAAGCCATGGAATTCATCGTACACTAGAAATGCATGAAATTATTATTGTGTGAATTTTCTTAAATGGTCAGTCACTAACTACTTCTGAGTTATATTTCCATAAATTATGGGCTTAAAATATATAGAGGATCTTGCATGAGTGTCAATGTAAATTGTAATTTTATAGAATTAATTTAACAAGTTTACGAGCCTTTGGGCAAATGACATATATTAAATAATTTAATGAGTTAATAAATTCCATATTGCATTGACACGAATGCAAGATCACAGGAGTCTGACGTTTAATCAATATAAGTACGTATACCAATCTAAAAAACAACAACACCATATACTATAAAAAAGACAGTATACGGGGGGGG
>NW_018406776.1:388045-417416 GCF_002113885.1 Mizuhopecten yessoensis | reverse complement strand
GGGGGGGGGGGGGGGGGTGTATTTGTTTTATATATAGACTGTTATACTTATATTGATTAATCGTCAGACTCCTGTGGTAAGATGCTGTTTATCATATTTATTCCATATTTATGACAAAAAAAAGCAAAACCTCTCAAATTCATTTTCCTATAAGACAGGCTCAGATTTCGACTTTAAAGATAAGATTTCCACTACCAAGACAATCATGTGATGTCATCACATTATTTATTTCTGACGTCACAATAGTGTTATTACACATGCGTCTTACTATATTTATGACCATGCCCGTTATGACTTGTGTGATAAAATGGGTTCCAAAGTAATTAACACAAAATTATAAACTTAATGCATATATATACATTTGGTAGCAAATTAAATGTCTGAATAATTGTAGACATTATTTTTCTTAGTATACCAATTTTGTTACAGAATTCCTCAAGAGTCAGGGACAGGGGGCTAGTCATGATTTAAAGACAACTAATTTATCTATCACAACAGACAACTGTAGAAGTCCATCTGCCATTTCATCCTCTCCAGGTCCTTCTACTGAAAGTCCCCAGCACATGTCTTATCCACAATCTGGATCTAGTCCTCTTGTGTCAAGCCCTCCAATTACTATGCATCTTGGCAGTGCTGAAAGATTTGATTCATTGCCTTCATCACATCAATTCAAAGCTGAAGAATTACTAAAAAAGAAAAGTATGAGAGGAAAACCTGATGCCCCACAAAGGCTATTTCATTCAACTTTAAAGGACTGTGCTTTGGCGGCAAACATATGGACAAAGGCACCAAAACTTGACTGTATTTCCAGTAGAAAACGAGAGGCCTTTTTTGATAAACTGTTTTCTGAGCTGCCTCAACTTAAATTTCATAAATCTGAAGTTTGGAAGAGGCTCGGCCAGCATTTGCAAAACAGAAGAAAATATATACTTGATAAGTCTCAAGGGAAACGGTCAGTTGAAAAGTCATCAACATCTAAACCTGGAAAATCAATTCCGATACATATGTCACCAAGACACAAATCGCCACGTCACAAGATAACACAAGGAAATTCAACTCCCACAGCAAAATCACCAAGACGCAAATCTCCGAGACGTAAAACAACTCCAAGCAGGAAGTTAACTCCTCCTACAAAGTCAACTCCAGGATCAAGACACATATCTCCAAAACAGAGATCTGTGACCAGTGTATCCAAATCCAATGCAGCCAAGAATCCAATGAGGAGTGTGACTCATGATCAAAAGAAACAAACGTCAAAATCAGCAACCAGTTGCAAGGTAGTACGGCCTCTATTTCAAGATGAATCACCAGTATTGTCGAATGGATCACAAGTCCACATAAAATCAAAGGATGATATAACTGTAGGAAAAGGCATCATAGTGTCCACCTCAAATTCAGGAGTATTTGTACATGTAGAAGTGTGTCTCCTGTCAAAAATTCTGAATGTTGATCTTTCAGATATTGAGCTTTATGAGGAATCTGCTGGAAGTGCTTCATTTGCTGATCTAAAAAATAATCAAAAATTTCTTTGGCGGAAAGAAAGACTGCAGTTATTGATTGAAGGTAGCCAAAAAGACCGAAACAAAAAGGACAGAAAGGGACCTGTATGTACAGAAGAAAGCAAGAAAACTTCCACACCTTCAACTTTAAGTTCTGATGACCTCAAGCTGGTGCTTATGGAATGGATGGGTGGAGAGGTTTATATAGGAATTCTGCTCTTGGAGGCTAACAAAGTATTGAGCTGCAGGAAACCTATTATCCAGATCACAGATGTTACTGGTTCAGCATTTGATATTCTATGTTCAACAGATGACAAGATGGACAATGCTATTATATCTATAAACCCAAGAGATGTGCAGGAAAATCCAGACATGGATTTCCTGGTCTGGGAACCACCAAAGAAACTTTTTGAAATAACTGGTAAAAAGACATATATAGCCTGCTTTCATTTCAGGCATGAAAACAGGTGTGGCAAGGTATCTAGTCTAGTTAGTTATATATTCAGTATATTGAACTGACAGTGACGTGATCAATGTACATCCTAACAATCTGCCATACATATTTCTGGAATTTACAATAATTATGATGGTACATACATGTAGTGATATTGATGATCTGGATACATTGCCTTTCATATGGTGTGGGGCCATTGCACTTGTATGCATGTCTGTTTATTACAAACCACTTATGTTTTTGAAAAATGTTCATTTAATTTTGTCTACTAATAGTAGATGTATGATTGTTATAACTTATAAGTGTATATAATATATTCAAGGCTCTAGAAGTCTGCTAGTGCTAAAGCTGACCCAATATTGGGCTCACAACATCTTACATTTTCAACAGTTTTGCCTTCTAGCTTCATGAATAATGTTCCATCTTGCTTCAAACCCAGACGACATATATATATATATTTCCGTTGCTGTCAACCAATCATGTAAAACTGTTTTCAGTCATTGCACTTGGTTTTTGTTTACAAAAATATCTCGGCTATAAGAGTAACCAAAAGTGATTAAGAATTGGTTGTTAATTTAGATATAAATACCGAAAAGGTGGTGTGTGGGTTGGAAGAGAAACGGAACCACTCGCAAAACTGGTGAAAGTGCGTAGGAGGAGTTCGGTTGTAACATATGTCATATGGTCGAGAGATTGTAATTTTTAAGAAACAAATATATCTTGTGTAAACATTCACCCCAGCTTATGCATTAATTAATCAATCATATATTTGGTCAACAGTCCTCCTTTAGATCAATGAGAAGCTGCCCAGAAAAAGGTGATGACACTTTCAAATATTTATGATTGCTCATGATCAGCTGGGGAATTTCTTGGTAAATTATTATGATGGTTTGTGTTATCTAATTTTAACACCTCTCCAAATACTAAGCAGTAAAATTAAAAATAAATAAATAAGTTTCATCTTCAAATTAACCCAAAATAATGTGTGAAATAGATATTATGTAAAAATACATTTTTTACTTCTGGTTTAATAGATGGCTATTCGTTTCAAGTATTTTTGTATACCCTCGCTTCAAACAAAGTTGGGAGTATATATTATTTGTCTTGTGTACCAGGTGTGCATATAAAACAAATTTGGCAGTTCCACAGCATTTTCTACCACTATTCATGTTTGTCAATACCATCATAAGAAGGTAAAGTTACATGTGTAAGAGGTCGTTATAACCAACCTTGGCCTTTTGACCTTGGATAATAAATAATTTGGTTTCTGGAGCATATAAAATGAAAATGGTTTCTGCTGCTGTTTCATCGTCTGACACGTGGAGGTGCTCCGTCCTGTAGGACATTGTATGTACCAAAAAGTATCTGTAGCTGCTGTTTCAAGATGAATCTATATAGTTAGTTTCTCATCTGTTTGAAAACAATTAACATGCTCGAAACAAGATAATGAACATCAATTTCTTTGCAAAGTGGAACTTTATTTCTATTTCAATAAGTTATTTGTAATATCGTTACAAATTTCAAAGAATATTACATATATTGCTTGAAACTAATCAAAATTCTTATTTGTATAATAATAATTCCTAATAGTTCATAATAAAAGTGGATCCAAAATATGTAAATTATCACATTGTCTCTGAAATAAATATGCGTTGAAGTATCAATTTTTGTCTTTAAATACATGTACAGCAATAATATGCTGAGTAAAATTATTTTGTAAGTTCTAAATTAACCTGGAGACCAGTAGCCATGCAATGTAGTATACATGTACATGTAACTGGTATTTTTTTTTTTCATATTGGTTACTAAAGGATTTCAGCAACTGCCATACATGTAGTTATATTATTGTCCTGAAATATGGTACAACACACTACTACATGCTGCTGCAGCTAGTCGACAGATATGTACTGACTTGTTAGAATATTTTTCTATTTCAATCTATCGATTATAAAAATTCATGGCTACAGAAAACAAATGTGATGGCCATTAAGAGACCAATTTCAGGGCCATTATTTTCAAGTTTAGATAGTGCTATAATGGCCATTATTTTCCTCCTTTTATAAGCTTCCCATTAAATTTGCCCATTAGATTTCACAAAATATTTAATGGGGATTAATATTACGTGTTTTAATGGTGGTTTGATGACCATGAATGGCACTAATTTGCAATAAATCATGCCCATTAACATGTCCATTTAATGCCATCACAATCTGCTTCATTAATGGATTCCTCATTAATATTGCCATTAATTGTACCCTTAATATTAGGTGTTTTAATGGTTGGCATTAATGGTTTATTAATGGTTTATCAATTACTTTGTAATCATGGCTTTTTCATGGTCAGTTAATGGTAAACTGTTTAGTAGTGTTGCTTAGCTTCTTTTTCGTTTTATCGGTATCATTATTTTCCGCAAATTACTTTTCTTCCTTTTGACCTGATTAGACTAAAGTATCTACCTGTATATCCACGCCGTACTGATATACTTAGTTGACGAGCTGGTGAATCAAACATCTGCAACTATTTGTCATTATATTATGTAGATAGTTACAATATAAGTGTGATACATTTCCTGTGTTCCATCGACAAATTGTTCACAGTGCTATACTTCTTTAATTTATTGGTACCATCTAAGGATTATTTTCCTGTTCCGATGGCGAGTCCTTTATACTGTATTCTATAGATGTATCATACGTATTGACTAACACTATGATGGGAGTAGACTATTTACCATACCATGGTATTTTGGTAAGCCCAGTACATGTAGTTGACAATTCTTTAGAGCATAGTTGTTTTAATACATTGTAGAAACAAGACGCGCTCCATGATTTAAAAAAAACGTCTGTTAGTACTTAAAGATCACTGTAGCTTTGCCGAACTCTTGCGCTTTTCTTGTAAAACCTACAATAAAAGAATTCTAATTGGACTTTAGAAATTCGGAAGAATTGATACGAGCGATAATAGCTGAATTCGCATGTCAAATGTACGGCATACAAACAGTTATTCTGAATATAACTGATTGACTGATAATCACTTTTTTTTTTAAGAGAAACACGATATTAACATGGTATAAGGCTATATTCCTAAATAACTGGATAATTCTCGGCTAAACTACACATAACCTAGAGAGTTATGTAAAATTTGAAATAATTGTGTGTATTTACCACATCAGACACTTTACTTCAGGAACGGAAACACATTTTGGTATCAATCTGCATGGAGATATTTTAGATGTTGGGGTAAATAGATTCATGTATCATTGTTAAGTGCTTGTGAACTTTTGCTCTTTCCAACACGAATTCATCAAAAGTTATCCACAGCGACGGTCTGACTAGTGCACTGTTTACAACACTATAATCCTCCTTTATAGTTGTGGTTTATTTTCAACTTTATGTATCAGTAGGGGATCACCGTGACTTATACAGTGATGTTTCTGGAGTTCCTTTATTGCTACTTCTGTGGCTAGTCGACATGCTGCCCAGGTACGAGAGATAAAGATCCCAACAGGGAGCGTGTTTCTATCTGGCAAACGCGATGGACCACATATAGTCTAGTGTCTTTGAAGTCATTTAGGTTTTGATGTTTTTATGAGACCCTCATAATCGTATTTGGTCTTTACAAAAAAAAACCAGGCTGTTCAGGTAGGGTATATTGCTATTCCACACAGTGCTGATAGCAAAGATAAGACAAAGACAATGATGTACAGTAAGATAAATGATTTATGATGAGTTTCTAGCTGCAGTCATTTTATTGTATGCATACGCGCAAACTTCATCTTAATTAAATAGAAGTGTAATTTATATGTAATTTTTCACTGTTGTGATCGGGAGACATCAAGATGATATTTATATATATCCATTTGTGAAAACTTATGTGTTCGCGGATTTAAACCAATAAGCATATATTACAGAAAACTAATGAACAAAATATCCAATAAAAAATGCTGGAAATGTATGGATACAGCTTAGAAGTGTGACGTCATTAACTCTGGTCCCGCCCTACAATGATTGCAGACATTACCGTTCTGGTTCAAGTTCAAGTTCGAGTTCTTTATTATTTTGGGTCTTTTGACCCATCGGTTTCAAAGGTGAGATATATTTACAATATCTACAGACAATACAATACAATACAATACATGTAATACATACAATACACTACCAGCAATGTACAAACAGTATGGAGAGTGTAACAAAATAATTGATTTCTTCTTACATTTGCCGCTTTTATATATTTGGCCAAATTGACAAGTTCCTTTGTGTTATTTACGTTAAATAGTTTTATCATTTTAAACATACTTGGTTTATTTACATAGTACTTTTTCAAAAATTTAACACGCAAATCCGAATAACATGGACATTTCAACATAAAATGAAACTCATCTTCAACATCATTTAAATTATATACAATACACACTCTAAGACTACGCTCAATATTTTGATATCTACCTTTTTTCTATATTTAGATTATGAGCAGATAACCTAACTTTTGGAATCTCTTTCAAATATTCTCTAGATAACGGTTTTCTTAAGTAACACTGGTTAGTCAAGAAAAAAAGTGAAATCTTGGCATGTGAAGATATTATATTGTAAATTATCTATTTCGTTACTGCAGTGTAAAAGTACGATTTTATATTATATTGATAATTTATGTCATTGCATTCGTAAAAGTGATATCCCCGTTTAACAAACTTTACAAAATGCTTAGAAGATTTCCTGAAATATCCCAGGAACCGTCTCCCCGATATCTGTCACAGATAGAGACTGTTATATAAGACATGTTCGGATCTTGGTTCGACCTTGGTCGTAAGATGCTTTCGCGCGATTTGCGTATTCAGACGGGTGTTTTCTCCGAAAGACAAGATACATGTATTTGCTTTTTATCTTTGTTCTTGCTTATTTTTCATCAACAGTACAGAAGAGTACACAGCCTCGACGTATCTGGCGAGAGACCATAATGTATCTACTTCCTTTTTTACCGTGCAAAGACATGTATCAATAGATATATATATATACCAAATGTGAAGGACATCAGCTGTATTGAACAGATGGTTTCCCCTTTTCAGAAATCATGCAGTTTATCAGATACAGGATCAATCTATAGAATACCAATGTCGAAGGCTGAGAAGTTAATAGCTTTGTTGAGCGTAAACAATATAGATACACTTTCTCGTTTGGTAGTTTCCAAAATTTATTCCTATAAACTTCAGACAATGTATAAACACAAAATGTACTTTAAACGTAAAGTTTATGCTATGGGTACGGTTAAAAAAAGACCTCAATATCACTAACGATATTGAGTCCTTCTCAGACTGAAGTTTAAATCGATGTTTATTGTATTGACTTTAACTGCAAGCTCAGCTTGAGGCAGACTCAAAATGTTGGTAACAGTAAAGTCCGATCACGTACATTGTTGACTGTTATAATCAACTTGTGTAAGTTTGGGGTCTCTCTTCTTTCCAAACTAACTGCCTCTTTTCTGTTATCAAGTTTGCTTTGGCTTTCGACCTTGTTTCAGGCATTCCGTCGGTAACTGTTTTTATATTAACCTGGTCATTTATTTGTTTTAATCCTGTGAACTTCTGTTGATATTCTTCAGGTCACGATTGGTATATTCCGAGGTCACTTAATCCAACCGTCAGTAGGTATAGGGTTGTAAACTGACCCGGCCATAGCTTTGCTGGTTTCCTGCGACCCGAAGTCGGAGTATCCACAGTTTATGATCAATATCTTGACATTGTAATATTGCAACAGTGTAATCGATTTCAACCCACCATATAGATACGTCGATGAATTAGACTCACCATTTACGTTTGACGAGATCAATGTGTGTTTATGGCAGTTGAAATTGAATAAATCACCTGGTATTGACAATATTACAAATGAACACATCAGATATGGCGGGAAACTGCTAATAGATAAAATAAGTGAACTGTTCAACTGCATTCGAATATTTGGGAAAATACCAAAAACGTGGAAAATGGGAGTTATAGTTCCGATATATAAGGGTGGACATAAAAAGAAGAATGACCTCAATAATTACCGCCCAATTTCGTTACTTCCTGCATTATATAAACTAATGGAAAAAGTTATTCGTAATCGTATTATTCGCTGGGTGGAAACAGAGAATATCGAATTCCCTAACAAACAGCAACAAGGATTTCAGAAAAGAAAGAGCTTCATGACAGCATCATTTAACCTTCATGAATATATAAACGAAAACTTGGAACAGAAAAGTAATGTCTATGTCGCGTTCGTAGATACATACAGAGCTTTCGATACCGTGCAGCATAAAGGCCTATTTCACAAGTTGTATGAGCTTGGAATAACCGGAAATCTGTTCAAAATGTTGTGTAACTCATATCAAAGAATTGTCAGTACTGTCGTCCATAATAATGTTCAATCACGTTGGTTCAGTGTGAATAGGTCAGTACGGCAAGAGGGTAATGTCACCTTTTTTGTACGTACTACACATAAATGAACTACTCAACCAATTGGAAACATCGAAAGCTGGCGCGAGAATATTATCAATTAACTGTGCTAACCCATCTCTTGCTGACGATATCGCACTCAATAGTACTAGTGTCCAAGAGCTCTTCAGTGTCTACTGAACACCACAGGAGAATATGCTAAAAAGTGGAATTTACATTTAACTCTTCGAAATGCTCTATTATTTCGTTCAAAACGTGGGTCACTAACGTCCCGTGGACATTGAATGGGGATATCATCAAAACTGTGAACTCCGAGGTTCATCTAGGAATTGATGTATCATCTGGCCTAAAGTGTTCAAATGCTGTAGAAAAAGCCTCTAGAAAAGGGAGAATATGTTACATGCGATTTCTCGTATGGGATCAGACTGTACACACACTAAACCGCTAACATCTGTAAACATTTATAAGAAAGTAATACTACCAACCGTATTGTAAAAGCTAAAATAAAGTTATTCGCTGATGACACCTCTCTTTTACGGNATGAATAATCCTCTTACAACAATGCATTCCCTATTTCCATATATCCTTTCATATCGTAAACGCTAAATCAAATAGCAAATGTACTCTACCAGGCTAGTCGCTGTGATGTTGCTGTGATGTTTCTTTTGATATGTCTTTTATATGTTGAAATTTGAGTGAAGTTTTGACGTACACTCGTTTGAAAGAATTAAATGTCTTCCTGTCAATAATTTTATGAAAATCTCCCCATTTTCAATCAAAGGGAAGTTGGTTTGTCTACAACTACGGCATGTAACGCAAAACAAAATCTATAATATCTCTTTTACGCTAACAATAAAAAAAAGGATTCCTCTTTATCCAGTTATTAATTTTAGTTACTCAGGAATGTAAAAATCATCCTTTATGTTTAGTTTTTTGATAAGATTTGTATAATGTCCCTTGACTAATTGTCTTGGTCTGATTGGTTTTACACTCTATTAACAGCTAAGGTCAGTTATGTGTAATGCATGCGTGCATGTTTGTATGTATGCTGGAGGTAGTATGATGGTGTACTTGCCTCCTCGAGAAAGCACGGATCTGTTGTTGACAGCCTCCCAAAACACAGACATGGACACTACACGCATGCATCTCGCACACAGGGGAGGCCGTCCTTAAGTGACCACAGCTGTTGATAGGACGTTAAATAATACTAAACCAAACCAAAGCCATCTATAAACAAAAATATCATGAGAAAGCTTGCTTATTTAATGACTTCTTTTGTGCCCAGTCTACAGTTGATGATTCCAATGTAAATCTCCCTAACATTAACGAATCAATCAGTAAATCAATGAATCAGTAAATATCATATGTGTCCCCTTAAGAAATCTCTTTAACAGGTCAATTAGATCTGGTTTATTCCCATCTGAATGGAAGCTTGCTAACGTCACCCCTGTGCATAAAAAAGATAACAAGTCTATATTAACGAATTACAGACCTATATAGAAGCTATCGATCGTTGGTAAATTAATGGAAAAATGTGTCTTCTATTCATTATACAACGATCCTTTGTTTCACATCACCTATTTCTTCTCATTCTATTCTTATTGGCACGGGCATCTATATCTCCCCCTACCTCCACCCCCCACCCTGTACCCCTTTTCTTTTACTCTCATTCCAAATATCCCTTGAACTACGTATAAGAGTAAGCTACTGTTTTAAGTGTTTATATTTCTTTCCATAGAATTCAGTAACTATACCATCATGCCCTAAATTAATGAGATACATTCTCGGAAACGGATTTATATAAGTTATTTCAACATGTTTCCGGATCCCATTCCTCTGTACTTTGCATGTTATGTGATGTAATGCAACTTAATTTGGAATGAAATAAAGTTTATATTTTTATATTAACCGTATTGTATGGGTCGGAAATGTGGAATAACCTAACGGCGAACGACAAACAACAATTAGATGTATTCCAGCATTACACAGCAAAAATGATTCTGAATGTGAGGAAATCTTCGAGTTCGGATATGTGTGATACGGTTCTAGGCATTAACAGAATTAATAGTGAAATTGAAAAAAGGAAACTAAACTTTCTACAGTGTCTAATTAGTAGCTCGCCAAATAGTACAACAAAGGATATCTTCATTCGTAGACTCTTGAAATTCTTAGAACATGATGAAAGGTCGAAGAAACAGGGTGGATTCGTGCCAGATATAGTTGACATTTTTCAAAAATACAAATTGATATCATATATATGTCAATATGCAGAAAATGGAAACACTCCAGCCCGACGCGAGTGGAAATACATCGTGAAAGCAGCGATAAATATACGCGAAAACACACTACTGAAAGCAAGAATGAACAGTGATTGTGATTTTAGCCGTTTTAAAAATATACATTTGACGTATAGTGAACCGTATAATTTGTTAAAGTTACAAAATACGGACAAAAAATAATGTTATATATTTGCAAAATGATAACCTGCCCACCATTAGAACATAGTAAAATATGTAGCAAGTGCGGGAAACCCTTCCATGACGTAATCAGGCATTTCGTCACGGACTGTAATGTGATATTCATCTTAAGGGACACTTTCATGGACAAAGTAATAAACTACTATGGTGTTCAACCGTATCTGCCATTGTCTCAAATGGCAGAAGAGGAGCTTGTAGTAGCTCTATTCAAAGGAACCATAGACAATCATGATTTGGATAACAAAACTGTGTGCTGTGAATTTGCGCAAGACAGTGCTTATTTCCTTTGGAAAGCAGCACAGATATATTTCAACGCTGCAGACCTAGTATAATGTAAACTTTACCAGATTGAATGTAAGGGTGAATACATCCTCCCACAAAGAACAATGATACAGTGAACGATAACGAAATATGTATTAACCACAATTTGTACATTGCATAATTTTCTTTTTCTTAGTTTTGTATTATACACTCTCATTTTTGAAGAATAAAGAATGACGATGATGGTGATGCAACAGATTTATATTTTATTGGCCTTGTAGGGAAATGTTACGTTGTTTTTGTTTTCTCTGTTTCCTTTGTTTTTCCAGCATTTACAGGGGTACAGGTAGACAAGTTAACCTGGAGTCACGATCATAAAAGGAGATCGCATGTTGTCTGTATGTTAATTGTCGTAACTTCCAAGGGAATATCATATTCTGTGTCACCCGGATTAATCGTTATCACTTCAAAGGTGAGGTAACAGGTTCGATGTCTGTGATAATTTGACTTAGAGTAAGTTAAATACATGTCGTTACCCAGGTAAAGTTTGGTGTTCTGTATCGGCAATTAGTTGGCACTGGATCAGCATATTAGCTTCCAAAGAGAGATATGTTTTGTAGTTACAGAGAGATACTACACATTATTCTAAGTTGGATTTGTTAGTATAATCTCTATTAAATACCTGGATGCATTAAACATATCTGGCTCAGATTAAGGTTCATCAAAACCAAACTAGCTTAATATAAAACAGAAATCACTGTGACGGTGGTGAGATTATGGTATATGATGTAAGGTAGGTTCGATTCACTGCACCCATAGACCTTTACCATTGTGATTGTAGCCAGTACGGTTGCCAACACCGACTTTTAACCGGGGATGGCACGAGAGTGTTTATGATGGCGCCCTAGTAATGTTCGTCTTGACTAGTTGCTGGGTATGACAACCTTCATTCTCAGTCTCGTAAATCAAAGTTGGGTTGTCGGGCAGTGGCATGACACCAGTCTATAACTTAACACAGCGTAGCCATTATAGGGGCGCCATTACTGCCCAATTATACATTTAGACGGGTAATTATGTCAGGTATCTGTGTACACTTCACCAATAACGCGTTTACGAACTTACAGATTCTTTTTTCTTCTTCTATCTTTTCCGTTATTTTATCAACATTTTTGTTATCGTACTGAACAATTGGATTGAGTTTCCAGATACCGGACGCACAGTGCTTATTTCTGGAAAGGTTTGTACGGCACAGTTTAAATTCGAGAGTAATTGAACTGTGTGCCACCTAAGCCTCAGATTTACTCTACTTGCAGAAAACGATCATTTTGCTTCATCGATCAACCAGCTGAGTTAACGCTGAAAATTGATTTAATGCACAAGTAACAATTACTTCATAAAGTATTGCACGATTCTACCAGAACGGTGTCAGTCCTTATCTCCATCCCTGTTGACCAAGGTATCAGCTGCATGAGCTGTGCAATACTTTACGAAAATAAAAGTATGCTAACAAAATATTATATTCCTTAGAGCCGGGTTTATCTGACTTCGGGCCAACTGCATGTAATATTCAACAAACATGTACACGGATGTAAATGCAAAATTAATGCTATTCATCTTTCAAATGGAAGAGAATTTATAACAATAACTAGGTATTTTGCGTTTCCCCCTACCCAATGACGCATTAAGCCTAATTGATATTTGTACTTCTGTTAATCTACACCGACTGCCACGGGAAATAGCCGCGTTCTATTTGAGCAATGTATGGCAGTTCTCTCTCAAAATATCTTTGCTTTCTATCTCAGGATTCTTTTTAAAGAAAACTATAGTTGAAAAAGGAACGAATGATTCCACATTACGTCTCTTGATTATTCCAGCATGTTGAAAACAGATGTCTGTAAGTTTAAAAACGTGTATACACGAATGTTTTTCTCAACACTAAAACCATTTTGCGTTGGTTTATAAGAGATAGCTGATGATATGTGGTAGAACCATTGCTGTATATATGTCTCACACAAAAACTTACATTGAGTCAAACTTTATCGGGTGATGGGAGGATATAACGCCTATTAATTTGTATAATTGCAAGATGAAGGACTGAGAGGCCATTATTAAGGCACCTTAAAGCCCCGATAAGCGAAATGGCATACAGTATAACGTAGGGCGGACGCAAGAAGCAACTGAATCATTTTATCTTTCTTGTTAGACAGTAAATATGATCGATATATGGAGCTTGGAATGAACTTATAACAGGGACGTTCCTGGTCGAGAGGCCCCCTTTTTCGCATTGTGTCGGCAAAAAATCATCTAATCTATGATCGAAACAAAGCTTTTCCTTAATAGTCTGTAATTGTAGTGTAGAGGTCATAAAAAGCGTCTTGAAGTAACCAATTGATTTCAGATTCTGTTGCATGGATTGAACGATTAGAAAACCCGAAATCAATATTTATGTGATTTGTCAGACTTTTAATCATTCTGGCTATTCCGTCGTAGGAGATGTTTTATTTGAAATGTTTTGACGGAGAAATAAATCCTTTTGCCGAACAAATTCCAACATTTTGAGCTATAAATGACTTGTTAATTTTTATCGATTGCAATTCTTCAAATGGTGTTGTAATTTTACATACAAATGTGTTATTCTTTGTCCTAATGTTTACTGATTTAGTAATCTTCTCGACAGGGCCTGATTCTAGCCTACTAATGACAGTTTGATCTATATAACAACTGTGACCCACGATGGCTTTGTGGTGGGAACGGAATTTCATATATTTACATTTTCTTTGGAAATAATCTTATTTCGTTTTGATAAGATAGGGACCCTTTCGATATAATGAATCAGAGATAAATGATTCTTTAAATATTCTCCAGTAAAGCCTGAGCAATACTTCATTTTATACACTTGCGTAATTGTACATTACGCCATTTTAACACCTAACCAGAGTTTGATCAAGACAGATGAGGTTTATACGTGAACAGTTTATTTGGCGTGAAGAAAGCCTAGTTGTTTCTCATGTACGCTCTGCGGCTTCAGATGACGCCTGCGTCTGGCAAGTCATGTGACCTGATCATATCGTGATATCAGATTAAGCGGAGACGAGTTTCATGCGAAGTGCAGAATATAATTCAATCTATTCAAATTTATGACAAGCACGTGGTTGAGAATGTAAATATTAATATGCTCTATTGCTGAAATATGGGAAATCAATCTGTCCCTGTTTGAAATGTCGTATGCATTAGGATAATTAAGATCATGGGAGACATCGGTTTGTAGCTCGTATGTGTAGCTCATAAGTTCACCAAGCGCGTGTCATTACAATGATTATATGTAAGAGGTAACCCGTAAGTAGGCACTGGGTACTTATTAATTGTTTACTACATGTATCAGTCCAAATATACTAGACTGCACTCCGTCTCTAGAAATTTATATAGATATTTAATTATTTAGAAAAAAACCTCTTAATTTTGATTACTTGGTTGTCTGATTCCTAAGTTCTAACCTAGGGGGGATAATTTAGCTAGAAGTAAAATGCAGTTGAGAAATTCTTCATAAAAACTTGGAGGCGTGTAGCCAGTCTACAAATGTACCTATCCATAAACTATTATCGGATCGATTTTAGATATTTCAATATTGTTAATTAAGAAATTTGATATGAAGAACAGCATAAGATACTTGGTTTTAATACCGACCTAACCTAACATCTGCGGACCGAGTGTTACGTTTCACAGATAATGTTTTGCCAATCCCCTGAACATTCTTTGTTTTTAGAAATAATGCTACCTATCTCCATGATACCGATATATATGATTTCACATTATAATGTTGGTGTGTTGTTTTAGACACTTATATTATAAGGTACCGTTAACGCCTCACAAAGAGGTAATTGTTTCCTGGGGCAATCCTGATATCGGATATCAGCCTACATTTATTGTGTGATATCCATTTTTAATTCTGCTTAGTCAGGGAATTTGTGTACATATATTTAGAACAAGTTGTCAAAATAAAACTTTACATTCAGACATAAGCAATCCATTTATATACAATGGTGACGAAAGTCAATTTCATTCTCCTGAAGTCTTTCGTTTTAGAAAACACGAATTTCTATATTGTTCCTTTGTGGATAGTTTTAACGATATTTTACACGGACTCCTATGCCGTTGCGCAGAATTATACAATAGTGTAATCAATATCCTATCAGTAAATGGAAGGAAATCCAAACGATGATTTTAATTGAGGTATGTAGTACAATTCCTTCAAAAGATTCATGAGTTAAGGAAAGCTGTTATCTGCATTTTGTAACATTTCTAAATATACATTCTAACCTGTGCAAACGTGGAAACCAGTAGCTCTTCCTGAAATAATTAAACTGCACTGAAGACATTTTACTATTATCTTAACGATCTTATTTCCATATACGAAATCCAACTGACTACCAAGATTGAAGAATTGTTTCTTAGATCATAATCGTTGATAACATAAATATTGTATTGGATTTGACGGGAGACCTCCTGACGGGTATTACATGTGGTGTTTTTAACGCTTACCCTTCCGGAACACTTGCTCTCGCCTTTGTCTTTAGTTGGTTGGTGGTCGTGATATCCTTTCTTTTTTTGCATGTCACTGAAATTCTTGTTTGATATTTCTGATATACTCAAAATGTAATTTGTGAAAAACATAACAATTCATGTGACTTACCTATCATCACACTAACCACTTTATGATCATTATTCGAACTATGTAAGACACAGAAGAACAGTTTACCAGTTTTCAACACAACTGTCCATATATAATATCATGTAGAATAAACTTTCTATTTATAGTTGATACATGATGTAAAATGCGACGACAATATTGTCAGGTTCGTTAACAGTTTAATACGGTTATTATACAATAATGGTGTTCAAATAAATGGAAACAATGCTTACTCTTATGTATGTTCCTAGAATCGAGTCTGGAATAGATTTACATTCTCCCTACGTGACCGCCTCTCTTCCAATCAATTGTATAGATCAGCAGCAGGCGTATCCTAATCAAAAATGTGGTCTTTCGCTAACTGTAAATACTCTTACCTGTCTATAATAGCGGTTTATTATAACCTTTTTTGTATTTCTTTGAATGAGTTTAAGTTCTTATCACCTTTGCCATTAATTGTTGATGTTATACAGATAACTACACCAACCACGAGTGTCTCTCCTGGTCAACCATTGATACCCAACCCGTATATGTACTAGAAACAGTTACATGTCTAATACACAGTTGGAAAATAAATCACAAATGAAAATTTATAACGTTCAATCAAATAATTTAATAGAGATTTATACATATTTTTTCATTTGAAAGCACAAACAATTGGGTAAATACAATCTGCATTTCTGTTAAACACATTCTCACACTGTTGACTTGAATCACATATAATTAAGTAGTTGTTCAATAGAAATAGATATTAAAATTTGAGACAAAAAACGTTGTATATCATGTCAAGCCAAGCAGTAGACTTGAATTATTCAAATGCCCTAATTATATCATAGCATTTACGCTTTAATTGAAAGCAGCCTCGTTTGAACATTTCCAACGCAAGTGTTAATTTAAAATGTAAAAGATACGGTATCAATGTAAGCACTATAGGTGGAATATGTCTGAGGTTTATGTCAGCATTAGAGGGCTACGTCTGAGGTTTATGTCAGCGCTAGAGGGTTACGTCTTGGGATTATGTCAGCACAAGAAAGTGGATTATGTCTTAGGCTAAGTTCAGCACTAGTGGGTGGATTATGTCTGAGGTTAAAGTCAGTACTAAAGGGTGGATTATGCCTGAAGTCAGTGTCAGCACAACAGGGAATATAATGTGAGAAGTTAATGTCAGCACGAGAAGATTATACCTGAGGTAAATGTCAGCACTAGGTGTGTATGGCTGAGGTGAATGTCAGCACTAGAGGGAGATTATATCTGAGATTAATATCAGTACTAGAGGGTAGATTATGTCATAGGTTAATATCAGCACTAGAGGGTAGATTATGTCTGAGGTTAAGTTCAGCACTAGAGGGTGGATAATGTCTGAGGTTAAGTTCAGCATTAGAGGAAAGATTATGTCTGAGGTTAATGTCAGCACTAGAGGGTGGATAATGTCTGAGATTAATATCAGTACTAGAGGGTGGATAATGTCTGAGGTTAAGTTCAGCACTAGAGGGTGGATAATGTCATAGGTTAATATCAGCACTAGAGGGTGGATTATGGCTGATGTTTATGTCAGCACTAGAGGGTGGATAATGTCTGAGGTTAAGTTCAGCATTAGAGGGTGGATAATGTCTGAGGTTAATATCAGCACTAGAGGGTGGATAATGTCTGAGGTTAAGTTCAACACTAGAGGGTGGATAATGTATGAGGTTAATATCAGCACTAGAGGGTAGATTATGTCTGAGGTTAAGTTCAACACTAGAGGTTGGATAATGTCTGAGGTTAATATCAGCACTAGAGGGTGGATAATGTATGAGATTAATATCAGCACTAGAGGGTAGATTATGTCTGAGGTTAAATTCAGCTATAGAGTATGGATAATGTCTTAGGTTAAGTGCAGCCCTAGAGGAAAGATTATGTCTGAGGTTAATGTCAGCACTAGAGGGTGGATACTGTCAGATGTTAATATCAGCACTAGAGGGTGGATAATGTCTGAGGTTAAATTCAGCACTAGAGGGTGGATAATGTCTGAGGTTTATGTCAGCACTAGAGGGTAGGTAATGTTTGAGGTTAAGTTCTGCACTAGAGGAAAAATTATGTTTGAGGTAAATGTCAGCACTAGAGGGTGGATACTGTGTGAGGTTAATATCAGCACCAGAGGGTGGATAATGTTTGAGGTTAAGTTCAGCACTAGAGGGTGGATAATGTCTGAGGTTAATGTCAGCACTAGAGGGTAGATTATGTCTGAGCTTGATGTCAGCACTAAAGGATAGATTTTGTCTGAGTTTGATGTCAGCACTAAAGGGTAGATTTTGTCAGAGCTTGATGTCAGCACTAAAGAGTAGATTTTGTCAAAGCTTAATGTCGGCACTAAAGGGTAGATTGTGTCTAAGCTTGATATCAGCACTAACGGGGAAATTATGTCAGAGGTTAAATGTAATGTCAGCACTTAAGGGTAGAATATGTCTGAGCTTGATGTCAGCACTAAAGGGTAGTATATGTCTGAGCTTGATGTCATCACTAAAGGGTAGAATATGTCTGAGCTTGATGTCAGCACTTAAGGACAGAATATGTCTGAGCTTGATGTTGGCACTAAAGGGTAGAATATGTCTGAGCTTGATGTCAGCACTAGAGGGTAGAATATGTCAGAGCTTACTGTCGGCACTAAAGGGTAGGATAGGTCTGAGCTTGATGTCAGCACTAAAGGGTAGAATATGTATGCGGTTATATTGTACATGTAGTAATGAAGTTGTAATCGAGCAAAAGGTCAAATCGTGATCGAAGACAAGGATTAAGTCTAGTGAAATTGTAATCGAGCATACAATTGTCGTCTGGATCAAATAAAGATCAAGCTCAATGTCGAGATCAACGTCGGGATAAAATGGTCATGCGGGATTAGGCTGCCATTGGTCAATCTTTCATTGTCCGACTGATGGAATCGGCCTGTTGACCTCAACTCTTTGTCTGTGTAGGGGTATACGCTTCTTTGGCACTTAATGTATGCTCGATAACTTGTGATAATAACAAAAATGCAATACACAAACAAAGAACATAATTGAGTCTCTATAACTAGCTACACATCAACATATTGATAGTCTCCCGTACTAAATAGGCACGATCATGGACATTTCTGTGTTGGTGTTATAAATCTAGGAACTATTTGGCAGGAACTGTTTCCATTACAGCAATATGAAACATATCATACAACGTTCACAGCAAATTAGAGAAATCGTTCTGTATGTAAACATCTGTAATCGTGTATGTAAATATCAAAAAGTTCCACAATAAAGAAAAACTTGCTTTGAAAATTATATCACTGACACAAAAGTGATTACATATACAAGGAAAGCTTATTTTGTATATCGGAAAAATACACTCATGTGTGACGAGATTTGTATCACCCATCACTATTCAAGTATTATGTTGATGCTAATGTGTACTGTAACCAGGGGACATACGGTAGTATACATACGATTTTAAGGTTGTACCATACATTTTAACCTTTTTTTCATTGACAACAGTACATACTTTTAAAGATAGTATAATGACTATTTACTAATATTACTTAACATTAGTTCATCAATTAACCTTTCAAAAGCAATCCCCTTCAGACAGTCTTTAAGTTATGTACTAGATATTTTCTTCAGTCGAGGTTAAATAATCCTTCCTATGCATCGAATGTTTTACTAAAACACAGGTTAATTGACATGAAAACGGAATACGTTCGTCGATGGATATGTAGACTAAAATATAGGTCAATGGAGGTGTAAAATAAATAAACAGCTAGATGGACGTGTAAACGAAGAAAAAAATTAAACGGAAGTGTAGATTAAATATGCACGTCAATGGACGTGTAAACTAGCTTCATGGGTCTATTGGCATGCACACGTAGATGAGATACACACGTCAATGGACATGTAGATTAGATACACACGTCAATGAACGTGTGCATTATATTCATGGGTCCATGGACATGTAGATTAGATACATACGTCAATGGATGTGTAAATTAGATTCATGGGTATATGGGCATGTACACGTAAATTAGATACACACGTCAACGGACGTCTACATTAGATTCATGGGTCCATGGACATGTCGATTAGATACATAGGTCAATGGATGTGTAATTTAGATTCATGGCTATATGGGCATGTACACGTATATTAGATACACACGTCAATGGACGTGTACATTAGATTCATGGTTCAATGGACATGTCGATTGGATACATACGTCAATGGACGTGTACATTAGATCCGTGGGTCCATGGACATGTCGATTAGATACATATGTCAATGGATGTGTACATTAGATTCATGGTTCAATGGACATGTCGATTAGATACATACGTCAATGGACGTGTACATTAGATTCATTGGTCCATGGACATGTAGATTAGATACACACGTCAATGGACGTGTACATTAGATTCATTGGTCCATGGACATGTAGATTAGATACACACGTCAATTGACGTGTACATTAGATTCATGGGTCCATCGACATGTAGATTAGATACACACGTCAATGGACGTGTACATTAGATTCATGGGTCCATGGACATGTAGATTAGATACATACGTCAATGGACGTGTGCATTAGATTCATGGGTCCATGGAAATGTAGATTAAATACATACTTCAATGGACGTGTACATTAGATTCATGGGTCCATGCACATGTAGATTAGATACACACGTCAATGGACGTGATCATTTGATTCATGGGTCCATGGACATGTACACGTAGATAAGATACTCACGTCAATGGACGTGTATTCTAGATTCATGGGTCTATGGACATGTACACGTAGATTAGATACACACGTCAATGGACGTGTATTCTAGATTCATTGGTCAATGGACATGTAGATTAGATACACAGAAAATGGACGTGTTCACAAAACACTCAGGTAAATGGAAGTGTGTACTTAATGCACATGTCAATGGACGTGTAAACTTTATACATATTTCAATAGAAGTACAATGTTTAAACGTATGTAAATGTATATAGATAGGTCAATGGACGTGTACATCAATCATTGTACAATATCTAGCCTTTGTTATACTGACGTTGACAAAAGATAGCTAATAGTCATTGTACAAACTTAAAATATGTATACAATGTCGACAAAAATTCAATATAAATTCCACATTTTTCTCAGCTTCAGAGAGATTCATTATAAATAAAAGAATATTCTCTAAATAACAAAAGCTAACTAGATACCGTGCATTAATTTGAAAGTGTAGACCATCAAGTAAAATCGAAACACATTTTCTTTTCTGCTACAGTGTACATTGTCATCAACAATACCCGTGAATTGATTGGACATTGGATGGAGATCATACTATATATACATTTCCCCTTACTTACGACGCTGATATTGATCTGGTAATAGTGCTAGACAGTTCTGCCTACTCTGCTGGTCAAGACAGCTTGCAAAAGCTGTGAATAACAACGATGTGAAGTCACGAACATCTGGCTGAAGCGAGGATTTGTCAAAAAAGAAAGTAAAATGAAACATTCTTTGGCGTTTGAAACAGAGAAAGCTCAATCCATGAGATAAGATTTTTCAGTAGTTGATAAAACTTTGTTCTATGAAAGCAAACATCTTTGTCATGGGTTGAGATTTATCTGTCTGTATCTCACATGTAGGATTTTTACTATAGTATAAGTCAGACGTCTTAGCAACCTTTATCAATCTAATAAGTAACATGTCTACGTCGGATGTGTATAATCTAGCGATAACCCATTTGAACTTGCATGATGTACAAGGTCGGGCTATTAATCAACAGTTGTTGGATGTACGATTTGTTTTCTATTGAATTCGTGTATTTTAGTTCTTTTTAATTGTAATTTGTTTTGGTGTTGTGACATGAAGCACCTAGGGAACTGTTTTCCTCGTAAAAAACATCAGCAAATTTCTGCGAGAAAAAAATATGAACGTGCTGTTCAATATACACACATGTTCAAAATGCTCTTATAAGATGTTCATTTTTCAACATAAAGGATGAACAGATGTACAATGGTTCCATAAATAGAAAAGTCAGTCGTAAAATCTGTCAAATAACAAATTGCTCAACTTTCACAAGTTTCTAGAAACACGCACACGGATCTGAAAAAAAGTATCACATGTTGAAAGGTAACCCTCCGGTGGAATGGACTCCATAATAAGTCTGCATCATACACATTTGAATGTATATAATGTATTGTTCGCTGTAACGGAATAGCAGATTACAATTCAAACATCACTCGGGCACACTGTCGTTTAATTTAGTTGACGGTGATTTAAACGAGTACACGTGTCCATTTTGCACACCATTCACTGTTATTCTTTTCACATGCATTTCGGATCTAGTTCGTCTGAATCCTGGAAACTCCTTTCGTTGGTCTCCAAAATACTGTACGGGTCTTGAGCGTTTAAACGAGTCTGATGTGCCCGTGCTGTTTTTCATACTTCCGCCTCTGATCACTGTATGTTTTCGGTAAATAATACTATCATAGTTTGACAGGCTATACGTCCGTGTCATCATGTGTTTAAAGCAACAACAACACGGAAACCACTTGTTGAGGAGGACTGCCATGTCTGCCTGAAACCCAGACATTAACACAATTAACTGAGAAAATTATTCACAATGTGAAATTACGATTCAAAACAATATAAACCACAGCTTCGACACAAAGGGATAACATTGGAAGTCAACGCAAACGGACAGGGACCGAGAAAATTACAAAAGTCAAAACAAATCCTTTTTTAAAGTCAGGCGAAATTACATGTAAATTCTCAAAAAGGAAAAGCTGCAGCACACCTCACACACTTTTCATGTTGTCAAATCTTAAATTTACAATTTACCGTGTATACAAGCTACATGTAACAGCAAATTTGATTTACCTTTGTGTCGTATTAGGAATTGACATTTGCTGAATTAGATGTCGCATATATTCTATTTATTTAAAACTTTTCTCATAATCCTATCAACGGTTACATACCGAAGTTTTGTTTATAACAAAACGTTAACAATTCGTATCTCTTTTAACTCTTTGTTCATCTTAGTCCCCCTTGATGTAAGCTCAGTTCATAGGCTAAGGTCTAATTAGGAACATAATATATCGTGATTTTAAACATTTGAACACTTCCAACCATTTAATTCTGTGACAAAAACTAAATTTTATGTATGCATGCACAATACTTACCCTGAAGCTTGCGTTTGTAAAACCATAAATGATTGGGTTAGCAAAGCTGTTAGACATAGCCAGCCAATGAGCGGTGAGATAAATGCCCATGAAGAACTGGATGTCCTCAGTTGTGGCTAGGAGCTCTGGATGGGAGTCTATAAACAGTGTGAAAGCGTGAATAGGCAGCCAGCAGATACCAAACATCACCACCACAATCACCAGCATCTTCACCACCTGTGGAAACACAAGACAAAAATAGTTTAGCATGATAATCACCAAACCATAAAGGTTTATTTTTATTGCTAAAAATACTTACAATTAAATTATAGACAACTATAATACAGAATTACAGGTACAAACTCGACCATTTATTGATTAGACAACAATCTATAGAGTACAACAGTTTTCCCACTCGCATACAGCTTTAGATTAACAACTCCCTTGAATACTCCTATTCCATCAGTACTTTCTCACAATAATAAATAGTTCAATTCTCACCATACAGGATAACACAGTTCTCGCATTAAACAATCTCACAGATACAACCTACTTAATTCTAACAACATTATAGAATGGAACAATCCAATTCTATATCCGAGTTGTGAATAGAGTCAATGAACTTAACATTGTTGTGATAAACAATATTTAAGAAATAATCAACATATGTGCGTGCATTATGGTGGAATATATAACGAGGATGAGAAAATGTTGGTAAAAATAATTAACGAAGGCCGCTTCACTGGACAGCTGTGTTTTGCAACCACTGTTCAGACCGATGCTACTTTTTGCAACATTGTTCTTCACACACGGTATGTACACTGTAGGCAAATGCTCGACATCACTTTGATTTTGAAAGCAGACGACGTTTTGCAGACCAGAAACAACTGAACACGTGTGACGTCAGATACGATGTTTATTTCAATCAATCAAACATTGGCACGCTATCGACATCGTTCGTCAAAACATGAAATCAACGCTTGACAGTACATACACAGACTGTACACATCGTGAAATGTACGGCACTACCCAGTGAAGTAAAATCAGATGTAATTAATAATTTACCATTTTGTCTTCAGACCTGTACATTTTAAATGTCAATATTTAATAACCATTTTCACTGCACGGACCCACATACTTTAGGTCTATAGATCCGTGTAATCTTTTGAATGGCCGGCCTGTCAAATATTTTGATCCCGCCTGACAGTTATGCTATTTTTTTTAATTCATGATAAAATACGGGGAGGTTGTTGGAACAGCATGCGTGCGCACTATTTCACGTGCAATGGTTATTCGCATGCGCTTGGTATATCGCTCAATAATGCGCTCTTTTTAACCAATGAAAACAGTCGTTACATCACAGACGTGGTAGAATTAACAATAACAATATCAGGAAATGTTTGATCTGAGAATAACCAATTGCTTCATAAAGGTAAGCTATAGATCTACAGTAATCCTGACAACAATTAAAACTTGTTGTTCATTAACTCACATAACTGTCATAAGTACTACAATAACTCGATATAATTATATATTTAGATAACTAATAATTAATAAAAAAATACTTTCATAAGTCATTTTCTGGTCAAACACACGAACGTGAACTCTCATCTACAGCAGAATATATTACAATGAAATTCTATTATCGGCTGTGGAAATACTGATAAATATTGCTATATTCCCAGTTCACTTTCCTGATTATCGTTATCAATTATAATTACCATAATAAACCCTCAATACAAACGTAACAGCACAAAGGCTACACCTAACCTAACACAAAAAGACAACACATGCTCCGGAACTCTTTGTCCATCGCTGACACACATCTCGACAAACACAGCAACACACCAGGCAGACAAACGCTGACTGACAGTTTTTGACAGAAACTGCTCCAATTTGGAATGAAGTCGCGTGCCACTATAACTACCGCTGGAAATGGTTGGAAATGGTTGGAAATGGCTGGTATTCGCTGAAATACCCTCTAACAAACATTAACATTGTTTAACGTTGTAGAACCGTAATAAATATCAACAAAACATAAATATAACTCTGATAACTCACATACCTTTACTAAAATGACCGTGAATTACTCTTTATCCACCAGAACATACAACGGAAATATTCTCAATAGAAAATACGAAATTATACTCAGCCTAGCTCTATAGCTGTCAAAACACTATCGGTAACATGTGCTTCAGCCTACCGATTACGTGACGGTTTTCAACGGACATCACAGAGTAAATAAAGCGTAAATAAATCTAACGGCACTCGTTATATTTGGAGGAATCAATTACTATCATGATTTGTAGATTTGCGACTAGAATATGATACAATTCCTTTGTTTTTCACAAGTGTAACAATCGCCCAATAATTTTTGAAACAGTAACGAAACAATAAACACTAAAGCGTCAGGAGCAACATTTTAAATTGAGATTAAACGATATGGTCTCATCAGCATTACAGTATACACTTAACGATAGGGTCTCATCAGCATTACAGTAGACACCTAACGATTTGGTCTCATCAGCATTACAGTATACACTTAACGATATGGTCTCATCAGCATTACAGTACACACTTAACGATTTGGTCTCATCAGCATTACAGTAGACACTTAACGATATGGTCTCATCAGCATTACAGTACACACTTAACGATTTGGTCTAATCAGCATTACAGTAGACACTTAACGAGATGGTCTCATCAGCATTACAGTATACACTTAACGATAGGGTCTCATCAGCATTACAGTAGACACCTAACGATTTGGTCTCATCAGCATTACAGTAGTATACACTTAACGATATGGTCTCATCACCATTACATTATACACTTAACGGTATGATATCATCAGCATTACAGTAGACACTTAACGATATGGTCTCATCAGCATTACAGTATACACTTAATGATATGGTCTCATCAACATTGCAGTAGACACATAACGATATGGTCTCATCAGCATTACAGTAGACACTTAACGATATGGTCTCATCAGCATTACAGTAAACACTTAACGATATAGTCTCATCAGCATTACAGTAGTATACACTTAACGATATGGTCTCATCAGCATCACAGTAGTATACACTTAAGGATATGGTCTCATCAGCATTACAGTAGACACTTAACGATATGGTCTCATCAGCATTACAGTAGACACTTAACGATATGGTCTCATCAGCATTACAGTAGACACTTAACGATATGGTCTCATCAGCATTACAGTAGACACTTAACGATATGGTCTCATCAGCATTACAGTAGACACTTAACGATATGGTCTCATCAGCATTACAGTAGACACTTAACGATATGGTCTCATCAGCATTACAGTAGACACTTAACGATATGGTCTCATCAGCATTACAGTATACACTTAACGATATGGTTTCACCAGCATTACAGTAGACACTTAACGATATGGTCTCATCAGCATTACAGTGGACACTTAACGATATGGTCTCACCAGCATTACAGTAGTATACACTTAACGGTATGGTCTCATCAGCAGTACAGTAGTATACACTTAAGGATATGGTCTCATCAGCATTACAGTGGACACTTAACGATATGGTCTCACCAGCATAACAGTACACACTTAATGATATGGTCTCATCAGTATTACAGTATACACTTAACGATATGGTCTCATCAGCATTACAGTGGACACTTAACGATATGGTCTCATCAGCATTACAGTAGACACTTAACGATTTAGTCTCATCATCATTACATTATACACTTAGCGATATGGCCTCACCAGCGTTACAGTAGACACTTAACGTTATGGTCTCATCAGCGTTACAGTACACGCTTAACGATATGATCTCATCAGCATTACAGTAGACAATTAACGATTTAGTCTCATCATCATTACATTATACACTTAGCGATATGGGCTCACCAGCATAACAGTACATACTTAACGATATGGTCTCATCAGCATCATAGTGGACACTTAACGATATGGTCTCACCAGCATAACAGTACATACTTAACGATATGGTCTCATCAGCATTACAGTAGACACTTAACGATTTAGTCTCATCATCATTACATTATACACTTAGCGATATGGTCTCACCAGCGTTACAGTAGACACTTAACGATATGGTCTCATCATCATTACACTAGACACTAAACTTATAAAGACTCTTTAAAATGGACGAATCAAATTTTCGATAGACTCTAAACGATATAGGCTGGTCATTATTACCATTCCATTTAACGAGGTACCAATAGTGTTATGAGTCCTGCATGCTTTTTAATCTTCGAAGTACAATGTGTAATGTTCATGTTGTTTGAAATCAAATTTTGCACACAAAACGTAGGTCCTATTGTCTTATATTACATAGAACAATATACAATGGATACACTTAGATTAAAACTACAACTTGGTTACCTAAAAAGCATAACCAGTATACTCAAATTAATCAACATGTCAAAAACGAACGCTTTGTTTACCTAATGAGAGCGGTGTCCAGGGATTTTTCCGGTGCTCTAGTTTGCTTGTAGTTTGTTGTAGTACAAACACATCTGCCACAGGTTGTTTACGTAAAGAAAAGTGTAACATGTGTAGCAGGACAATTCAAAACCAATCTAGCAACGGAGCTCCAATTTATTGACATTTTCAGATGCCAAGACAGAAAGTCAATATTTCTCATGACATAGAACTGCATTCAAATAGAAATAAGAATTATTTAGCAATCGATTTTGAATGTAGTCTTTGAAATATGTACCGCGTATAACTGGTTTACGTCTATCACACTACAATGTTCGGGCTATGAATCATGTATATATACATATATAACGCTCTGTGATGTTAATTTATCGTTATCCAATAAACAATGAACCTATTTAAGGGAACCCGTTATTGGAATTGTATAACACTCTGCGAATGTTTATTGAAAAGACAAAATGCCAATAGCCTCCATAAACACTTCGGTCATGATAAATCAAACAGGCTTTAAACCCCCGGCTATTAACAACGGCTTTATCCGTGTTTTATACACTGTTCTTACAATGATATACACACACGTAGCATGCAAAGCTCCAACACGTGCTGCGTCCAGGTACAACAGTTTTGTATACCAATAACGAATGTGTTGTACTTCTATATTTGTTTCATAACATGATTATACAGCACAGCTACGGTATATATCTGTACCAGGGAACGCATTCAGAGTATTTTATTCCTTAGCCATAGCGTTATATATTCTCAATGCTGTTTGGAAATAATAATAAAATGTAAGCATTATCAAAGTTATGAATGATTTTATGATCGAGAAGTTGTCACTTGGTTTTTGTGATCGAGTAGCCCTGACTGGTTCTGTTATGGAGTGGCCCTGACTGGTTCTGTTATGGAGTGGCCCTGACTGGTTTTGTTATGGAGTGGCCCTGACTGGTTCTGTTATAGAGTGGCCCTGACTGGTTCTGTTATGGAGGGGCCCTGATTGGTTCTGTTATGGAGTGGCCCTGACTGGTTCTGTTATGGGGTGGCCCTGACTGGTTCTGTTATGGAGTGGGCCTGACTGGTTCTGTTATGGAGTGGCCCTGTCTGGTTCTGTTATGGAGTGGCCCTGGCTGGTTCTGTTATGGAGCGGCCCTGACTGGTTCTGTTATGGAGTGGCCGTGACTGGTTCTGTTATGGAGTGGCCCTGATTGGTTCTGTTATGGAGTAGCCCTGACTGGTTCTGTTATGGAGTAGCCCTGACTGGTTCTGTTATGGAGTGGCCCTGACTGGTTCTGTTATGGAATAGTTATAACTGGTTTTGTGATAAAGTAGTTGTGACTGGATTTGTTGTAAACGAGTAGTTGTGACTGGATTTGTTGTAAACGAGTAGTTGTGACTGGTTTTGTTGAAGCAGTAGTTGTGACTGGTTTTGCAATGCAGTAGTTGTGATTGGTTTTGTGACCGAGTAGTTGTGACTGGTTTTGTGATCAAGTAGTTGTAACTGGTTTTGGGATCGAGTAGTTGTGATTGGATTTGTGACCGAGTAGTTGTGATTGGTTTTGTGATCGAGTAGTTGTGATTGATTTTGTGATCGAGTACTTGTGATTGGTTTTGTGAATGAGTAGTTGTGATTGGTTTTGTGACCGAGTAGTTGTGATTGGTTTTGTGACCGAGTATTTGTAAGTGGTTTTGTGATCGAGTAGTTGTGACTGGTTTTGTGATCGAGTAGTTGTGGGTGGTTTTGTGACCAAGTAGTTGTGACTGGATTGTGATCGAGTAGTTGTAACTGGTTTTGTGATTGAGTAGTTGTAACTGGTTTTGTGATCGAGTAGTTGTGACTGGTTTTGTGACCGAGTAGTTGTGACTGGTTTTGTGATCGAGTAGTTGTGACTGGTTTTGCGACCGAGTAGTTGTGACTGGATTGTGATCGAGTAGTTGTAACTGGTTTTGTGATCGAGT
>NW_018406776.1:346267-387436 GCF_002113885.1 Mizuhopecten yessoensis | reverse complement strand
TTGTGACTGGTTTTGTGACCGAGTAATTGTGACTGGTTTTGTGACCGAGTAGTTGTGACTGGATTGTGATCGAGTAGTTGTAACTGGTTTTGTGACCGAGTAATTGTGACTGGTTTTGTGACCGAGTAATTGTGACTGGTTTTGTGACCGAGTAGTTGTGACTGGTTTTGTGACCGAGTAGTTGTGGGTGGTTTTGTAACCGAGTAATTTTGATCGTATTTGTGACCGAGTAGTTGTGAGTGGTTTTGTGATCGAGTAGTTGTGACTGATTGTAAATTGCATAAAACATTCTCATAAATTATATAGCAGTCAGTAGTTGATTATTAAGTTTACGAAAGGCACAAAGACGTTACGTAACGTTTATAATTAAAAAAAAAGAGTAATGTAACACGATTTGGATCAACACACTCTCTAAACATCACAACTTCATCTCAATAAACCCTTAACTACCATCGACTTTGTCTATTTCATGTTAAAAGTCTACAATCAAAGACATTAAATGAGGAGAAACAAAAGATAAAAAAGTGCCACGTGAGGTACCAGCTATTAAGGCCAGTCGCGTTACCACACGTGGCTCCATATGTAATACGAGTGATTAGAACAGCCTTGTCATCATATGTGGCACCAGTGATTAAGGTCAGTCGTGTCACCACATGGGGCGCCAGTGATTAATGGCATTCATGTTACCACATGTGGCACTAGTGATGAATGGCAGTCCTGACAACATATGTGGTGCCAGTCATTAATGACAGCCATGTTATCACATGTGGCACCAGTCATTAATGTCAGTCCTGTTATCACATGTGGCACCAGTCATTAATGGCAATCCTGTTATCAAATGTGGCGCCAGTCATTAATGACAGTCATGTTATCACATGTAGCGCCAGTCATTAATGGCAGTCATGACAACATATGTGGCGCCAGTCATTAATGGCAGTCATGTTATCACATGTGGCATCAGTCATTAATGGCGGTCATGTTATCACATGTGGCGCCAGTCATTAATGGCAGTCCTGATACCACATGTGGCACCAATGATTAGGGGCAATCCTGGTATCAAATGTGGCACCAGTGATTAGGGGCAGTCCTGATACCACATGTGGCGCCTGCTATTAATGGCAGTCATGACAACATATGTGGCACAAGTAATTAAAGGCAGTCATGTTATCACATGAAGCGCCAGTCATTAATGGCAGTCCTGTTACTACATGCGGCGCCATTCATGAAGGGCAGTCCTGTTACAATAAATGTACCACATGTGACGCTAGTCATTAAGGGCAGTCATGTTATCACATGTGACGCTAGTTATTAAGGGCAGTCCTGTTATCACATGTGACGCTTGTCATTAATTGCAGTCATGTTATCACATTTGACGCTAGTCATTAAGGGCAGTCCTGTTATCACATGTGACGCTTGTCATTTATGGCAGTCATGTTATCACATGTAGCGCCAGTCATTAAGGGCAGTCATGGTCACATGTGACGCTAGTCATTAAGGGCAGTCATGTTATCACATGTGACGCTATAGTCATTAAGGGCAGTCCAGTTATCACATGTGACGCCAGTCATTAAGGGCAGTCCTGTTATCACATGTGACGCTAGTCATTAATGGGTCATTTATGGCAGTCATGTTATCACATGTGGCGCCAGTCATTAAGGGCAGGCATGTTATCACATGTGACGCTAGTCATTAAGGGCAGTCCTGTTATCACATGTGACGCTTAAGTCATTAAGGGCAGTCCAGTTATCACATGTGACGCTAGTCATTAAGGGCAGTCCAGTTATCACATATGACGCAAGTCATTAAGGGCAGTCCTGTTATCACATGTGACGCTAGTCATTAAGGGCAGACATGTTATCACATGTGACGCTATTCATTAAGGGCAGTCCTCTTAACACATGTGACGCTAGTCATTAAGGGGTCATTAATGGCAGTCATGTTATCACATGTGGCGCCAGTCATTAAGGGCAGTCATGTTAGCACATGTGACGCTAGCCATTAAGGGCAGTCCAGTTATCGCAAGTGACGCTAGTCATTAAGGGCAGTCCTCTTAACACATGCTATATCACCCACTGTGTTCATCATATCTATATTTATCACAAAACGAGTCGAGAGTTTTAAAGACAATATATATATGATGAGGCTCTAATGTAAACCCCTGTCATCCCCGTTCATTTCTGCACTTACTCTGTTATTCATTGTATTACCGATATGGTATACTGATAACAATAGCACAGGAATCGAAGGACGCAAGGTTGGTCTGTATCAATAAACAATAGTCAGCAAACAACAGGTCGGAGTTTATTGTATTGCCATAAATGTGTAGTATTTATGTACAATTAAATGTAGTTGTGTCACTCATTCATCTCGTATATTTACATTGTATTTGGTTAACCTTATGCTTCACATTTTGGTAGTTATTACATGGAATAAACTATTACAGTGCACGTGGGCGTATTGGCGGGCTACCTGTGAGTATTTTTTCAAGTCTAAATCCAAAAGAGTTAATTATGAACATCTTTGCTTCCACTCTACTCAGAATATAAACACTTGTCTTACATATTTTTATTTTACGACGTAATAAACGTATTCCTTACACGATCTAGTACTATCCAAGGCAGTAAACCATCGCAATCAAAATAACTAGATTGTAGTTTATACATCTGGACTATTTTTTTCGCCGATAACTGAAGATTGGTATTTTAGTTATTCCAGTTAAAATTATTCCCATACGAAAAGAACTAATAATTTTCAAATGAGGCATTAAGGAAAATTTGAGATAAATACAACCCAGATAATTTCTTTTCTTACAACACTATACAATGTATACACCGTCTACCGCCATGGCAGGCAGACTATTCATTCTTATGTCAAATGTCACCAAGTCGGATTTTTTCAATAGCAAAGGTTTCTATAAGATATCCCTAGAACACCACGTAATTGCATATCTGCAGCCATGTAGACCGTATGAGGAATATAATATAAATAGGGTGGCTAGTATAAAGTCTGGTAATGTTGACCACTTAGACCCTTTCAAACGCAACGCATAATTTGCTGCTGAATATGTCCTGTCATTGGACTTCCTGTCTTCACTGAGGACCGGATTGGTCTTCTCTGTGGGTCTAGAGCGTTAAATAAGGGTCGGACCGGATGCTATTTGGGAACCCCAATCTTTACCGTTACCGAAACTACTTAATTAATTTGGGATTTATTACTGTGTTAATTGGAAGGAATTGAAACATATGAAGAAGATTATAGAGGCTATGAGACTATAACTATTTTCTCTAAATCTGCCTTGTCATTCCCTCCGAGCTACAACATATCATTTATCATGTGTATAGGGGGAGTGCCAATAAATGTCCACGACCCATTACGTGTAAACTATTGACGAGTTATGCACGCGCCTGAATGACAGACGTTATACGCACCATATGTCTTAGTTAAAGATTGTTATGTTCAATGATAATTTATCAGACACACAGATGCGACATAGTACATTTGAACTTGGAGACACACAGACAAAGACATAGGTCTAATACGCGCCTTATTTTATCGGAACACACTTATTGCTTTCCAAAAGGGTTCCCATGCAAAACGTCAAAGCTATATGCGATATAATTTCGTTAAAAAGGCACAACAGAATAAGATTTATAAAACAGCAATTCTAAAAAAGTGTTGGAACAGTGACCTAACACTTCCAAAGACGCCCGTGGCGTCTTGGCTTCCACTTAGGACGGCTATTTAACATCTATACTTGACATTTTCACTTAAGAAAAATACGAGCAGCGTACCAAATACATCAGATAAGGGCGAGTAATTGTCTATAAACCGAATATAAGCCTCTATTGACAACGTATCCCACTATCCTTATAGACCGGCTACGTCATTTAAACTGCAATAAGGAACATATGTCGAACTATGCATTGTCTCATATCGCCCACGATCGCTCGCCTCGCCTCCAAGAGATGGAAACCTCTATGTACTGTTTGCTCTCTTCTGTGTCACACCTATTCCCAGCCCCGTGTAAATTCATAAAACGGCTAAAGTGCTAGGCACACTCTAGCGAAATGGAACAGAGGTGATGCTCAGATACACCTGTCGGTATTAAAAGCTTCGGAAACTTCAGATGTTTTCTAAAGAATACTTATCTGCAATATCTTTTAAAATGCAATTGAACTGCATACGTATTAAATAGATTGCAACACATATCATCACTAACCTTTAATGTTAACTGTTTTTCCAGTTATATTTTGATAATGTTTATAAACGTGAAATGTTACGTCAAGCCAACTGTGCTTTTCAGTGCGTTACATGCCTCTATGATTATTGTCATTAACTCCCCCAACGTAAACACACGTTAAGCGCTGCAATTCACTGCTCATTCGCCTACGCCTTTCTCGCCCACTTCGGATGGTTTTCGATTGACTTCTAATATCTCTAAACGACACATTTTTACGATAAGCACATAGAAAAAAACGTTTTGTATCCAAAATATATTTTGTATAAACATTTTTGGATCATTTATCAAACTTAAACTAATGAGTCCAATCAAAATAACTTAGCTTTTTAGACACTTCGATAACAAGCTGTCGTGTATTTTACTATATTTTTTTCAAATTGGCTGAAGTTTATTGAAATCAAACATAGACATTCATTCGATGAGTGTTTACCTGTAACAACCTATTGTTCGTTTCGCGCAAGAACCTGTTTTGTTGAAGAATGAGTGCAGTGGCCAAATGACTGACACGACAAAATAGCCTTTCAATTGAAAATTTCATAATCATCTTGAGACTTAAGCAATATAATACTTAACATTTTAACATGATATGATCATTTTAAGATTTGAAATATCGGTAATTTTTAAAAATTGAAAATGTTTTAGAAATTCCATTTATTTTTGTATTTCTCACTTTGAATAACGGACACTGTATGATAAAGACGGGAGATATAAAATCGAACCCTGAAAAAAGCAGGGAGTTATTATAACCAGCCCTCGATGACAAAGGCGGGTTGTTATTATAAACGGGAATTGATTACAAAGTCGTGTTGTTATTATAACCGGAACATGATGACAAAGACGGGGAGTTTTTGTTACCGGCACTTGATGACAAAGGCGGGAATTTATTATAACCGGCACTTGATGACAAAGGCGGGGAGTTAATATAATCAGCACTTGATGACAAAGGCCGGGATTTATTATAATCGGCACTTGATGACAAAGACGGGGAGCTATTATAACCGGCACATGATGACAAAGGCCGGGATTTATTATAATCGGCACTTGATGACAAAGACGGGGAGCTATTATAACCGGCACATGATGACAAAGGCCGGGATTTATTATAATCGGCACTTGATGACAAAGACGGGGAGCTATTACATGTATAACCGGAACATGATGACAAAGGCGGGGAGTTAATATAACCGGCAAATGATGACAAAGACGGGGAGCTATTACATGTATAACCGGAACATGATGACAAAGGCGGGGAGTTAATATAACTGGCACTTGATGACAAAGGCGGGGAGTTATTATAACCGGCACTTAATGACAAAGGCTGGGAGTTAAAATACTTTTGCTTCCGTCACATTCTTATACAATGCAATACGAACTAATGATATAACCCTTTATCATTAAACGTGACTAGAAGTTTAAATACATAATAAATGGGTTCTCTATTCTCAGCTTTGGTTCTGCAGACAATCAATACGAGCGTGTCCTTATGAATGTTGGAAATCTCGGGTATAGATCTCAGGTGAGTTTACATTGTTTAAGTGAAATAAAACAAAAATACGAAAATGGGAACAAAAAAGGACAAATCGATTGTCGCCTTTGATGAGTCAAGTGCAAACGAATAAACAGCGAAACAAAAACAAAAGGTATCACGAAATCACACAAATATAGTGTACCGTTGTGGAAAGAATTTTTGCGAAGGGTTAGCGCTTACTTAAGGGCAAGCTACAATATAATCTAGTGGTGTTATTTAATTATGCGGTTTTACCATCGTCACTGAGCACAATGATTAGTAGAAGAACTTCACAAGAGAGGCGTTTTAAGGCCTGCTGATGAAATACGATTATTTAAAAATTGCTGATAGGACATATCTGAGAACATACCTGGAATAGCTCTGTGCCTATTGAAGCGTATCTGATATAGTGTATATACACGGAACTCGCTCGCAGTGCAATCATCTCTCACTTCCGCTTCTCTCAGCTGATTACAAGTGTAGGAGTCATGCTATACAAATGTAAGTAAATTAGTATTAACCCTGAACGGTCAGTGTTTCCGCTTAACCTTGACTTGCATTAAGGCCTTAATTTTATCAACAATGTGTGCTTCGAATACTAATGACAAGTTTGACCACTAAATTGACAGCTGATTCTTGACCTTATGTACAAGCCTAGAAAAAACAGAACAACAACGCAATGTAAAATGATTGTGCGACCAAACATAATCTATTTCCGGCGTGAGAACATTGCAATGCTCTTGTTCAGTGTTTACAAATTTAACAGTTTTCCAGGATGGGGTTTGCTCAATAATTATATATACATATGTTTAATTACAGGGTAGGCTTGCGTAAAATTGCACCATTGAAAGCAAGAAAATAAATGTATAGTCTTCTTACCAATCACTTTCTGAAAAAGTTCCTTTTCTCTCCTCCGAAGGCATATCAGTGATTAAAGAATGGTTCATTAGGTCTCGTGGCTTGTCTACATACTTTCCTGAGTCTCCGTCCGGAGTGCCTTGTTTTATCTTTGTCTTTGTGTGTGTGTTGGAGGGGCAAGATTGCTGTCTTAACGTTTCAACATATAAATGTTGCGTGTTTAGTATTTTCCTTCGATGTTAGCATCATATATTTAGTTTATGTGTTAACACTGTATGTTGAGTTTATGTCTATTGACACCGTTTATTAATTTCTGTGTGTTGACTCTGTATTTTAATTTGCGCATGATACCGTATGGTAAGTAAATATATGTTGACACTGTATACCTAGTTTTTGTGTGTTGACACTGTAAACATAGTGTTTGTGTGTTGACACTGTAAACATAGTATCTGTGTGTTGACACCGTTTCTTAGTATCTGTGTGTTGACACCGGATCTTAGTATCTGTGTGTTGACACCGTATATTAGTACGGTGTTGATATATACCGTATCTTAGTATCTGTGTTGACACCGTATCTTAGTACAGTGTTGATACATACCGTATCTTAGTATCTGTGTGTTGACACCGTATCTACGTATCTGTGTGCTGACACCGTGTCATAGTTTCTCTGTGTTGACACCGTATCTTAGTATCGGTGTGTTGATATATACTGTATCATAGTTTCTCTGTGTTGACACCGTATCTAAGAATCTGTGTGTTGAAACCGTATCATAGTTTCTCTGTGTTGACACCGTGTACTCTTAGTACATTGTTTCTGTGTGTTGATACCGTATCTTATTACATTGTTTCTGTGTGTTAACAATGTTTGTTTAGTTTTTGTTTGTTGACACCAAATATAAAGTTTCTGTGTGTTGACATCGTATATTTAGCTTTTTTGTTTTTTTGACACTGTTTATTCAGTTTTTTAGAATTGATGTTGTTTTGTTTTTTTCTGTGTTTTGACGGAGTTTCAAACGTTGTTATCGTGTACTTACGCTGTGCTGTGTTTTAGCCTTGACTGTTAATGATATGGTAAAGCCTTATTTCCATCTATATGCATGCATGTGCCAAAGAAATAAAGGAAATCAGTTGAATCAAACGATTTAACACTCGTGCAAGTCATACTGCTTACTGAATTTTTGGCATATAGAGTTTAACTGTTCATTGAAGTTTCATTGAATAAGTCATTGTTCTTTTAGTTGACCATTCATTATATCATGTGTGTCGACTTCCAGTTCCCATAAGAGTTAATAGACATACCCTTACTGCTTAACCATTAATCTAGCGTAACACGGCAATGCTATATGCAATATTAGGTATAAAACACGGCATGGGATCGCAGTTCATCTTATCTAACACGAGTTGTTTGACCTGTCGATAACGGAGGTTCTAGGAAACCACTCATCAGCATTGCATGTCCCGAAACCGTTGCTTTTGTAACACCGAAACCTATTATCAGAATGCATTAGAGAACTAAATTCAAATCAGTGAAATCATACTCTACTGCTGTCATAAAACATTACAGATTTGCATGTCATTTCAAACATTTGAAACGGCATTGCATGCTTTTTACCCTGGTCTGTTGGTGATATCTTCATTACAGAATTGAAATGATATCAACACTTTTTGTGGGCAGGAAATAAGGTGTCTTGACGATAACAAAATAACGTCGATCCACTATCGGATGAGACAGCACCAGATTGTAGTTTTGCGTGGAAGCCAGCATACAGGCAAAGTTTGTTATAATCGCGGTATTTATGCGGCTGGCTTCTATTGAAAACACGGGGAAAAAAATGTTTTTGTAAAAGACAAAAAAGGCATGCTAGTTGGTTTCTATTGAGAACATGTGAATGTACTTTTTAACTGCGAGAGATAGAGAAATCATGCGAGTAACATCTTATGTTAGAAATTACAATATACAATATTATACTTACAACGTTTTTGACTGGAGTCATGAAGTCATACCAATAACGTAACTGAGAAAACGGAAGTTATAAACACTTGATAATAAAAAGTAGGTCAAGGTCTCGATTCCAGTCACCTATATTCTGAACTACGGAAAAGATCAGATCCCAGAGATAGTAGTTCCTGCTGAGGTCAGATCAGTACTACATCTTACGCGGTACATTTTTATCAATTTTAAGCCTGAAGTTCTCATTGGAAGTTCATAGCCTCTTTTAGTCCTTACAATGATGTAATGATTTCCATACTGTTTGATTTTCTGAATCTTTTATATATCAAGTTTGAAAATTGTGTGCTGCTCGAAAAAGGACACAAGAATTCGCTAACATTTCCTTACATAAAGGTTTGAAGATGAATTGTTCTTCGGCAGTTTTTGGGGTTAGCCACGGACAAAAATGAGAGATCGACGTTATAACGAGTTGAAGTTATGAACCATTTCGCGATCTTACTTGGCATTTTAAGGAGAGTGCCATTACAGCATTGAGGGTAACGTCCACCATTCAACAGATACTTTTAATTGGGCCACGCATTAAACTGACGTAGTGATTAGGGCTGGGAATATAAACATCTGTATACTGTTTACCTCCACCTGTGTTACCTATAAAACGGGCGAGTTTTTCTTCAGTTCTAGCGCACCAAGTACCACATTTTATATGAAAACGAAACAGAGCTCCGCCTAATTGCGGTTATAAAAGCAGATATTCCTACAAGAGAAAACATAAAGATTATTGCTCAGGACAAAATCGTAATTGTTAAACGCCCAGTAATGAGCACTGCTAGCAACTGTACGTGATCTAGCTATAAAAACGACGTGTTAATTACATTAATGGTCCGTCAGTATGTAAGCTCATACATACAGGCACCGTTCCTAACCCGGGTCAACAGTTTCACGGAGGATAAGTCAATATGGCCACAAGGAATGTTCACTTTTTACACTTTTGCCGATAATGTGATATTTAAATATAAAATTTCTCGATGCCAATTTTCTTGCCAGAAAAGAATTACGCGCGCTTTTATCAAATCACAAAAATATCGCCCGATGGGAATTGCTCAGTAAATGATTTATGCATCTTCAATGATGTTTAAGAGAGAAAATGTTTTCTACGACAGCGATATCAACCGGATGCTGCACTAGCCGCTTTGGGCTATGGTGTACACATTTAATTACTTTCGATAGTAAAAGTGCATCGTACATTGTATATTACGATATAGAACGGCCATACGACACACTTGATGTTCTGGTCTCTGCAATGATATTACTCCTTACGTAAACGTTTCTCACTAGAATAGAACGTAACGCCCAGAGGATTTTAAAATAATGAAGCAAAAATGACGAATACATCCGGTTTGTTTGTTTATCGCTGCTGTTTAAAACTGTTAAAATCTCGCTGTATAAGTTATCATCCCTCTTTGTCTCGACAATGATGTTATATAATTCGCAAGGGTCACCAGACATGCATTTGAAAACTTATGGCCGTCTGGTTTAAAATGCCACAAAAGGGTGTCGCCAGTTTGGGCTAAACCTATATGACATGTCTTATTTTTTTTTAATTTTTTTTGGAGCAAATAACTTATCACAAAACTGTTACTTGAAACAGATTAAACTTTAAAGGTGTTTAAATGTGCACTATGCCCAAATTGGCCCGTACAGAACTATCTACTTTTGCAGTGGTAAAGTACATTGCATAAGTCTTAAATGACAGGCTATTGTTGTAACGGTGAACGTTACATACAGAACATTTAGTTAGTACCCAAAACTGTCCCCATAGTTGCAAATGATGCATCAGAAAGAGCTCACAATGCCATAATACCAAATTCAACAAAATCGAACAATGACATGAATTAAAATCTACGAAAAGGAACCAAAGTTAATGCCAAATATGTCTCACTCAATCAGACGCATTGGAAACAATGTCTGCTATCCGATCAGCAATAAAGAGAATGCGATGAGCACATCTATACATACAAATCAATAATCATATCCAAGTTCATTAGAATTTTGAAAGAAAACTGAGGAAATCCGGACACCACTTGTCGGAAGAGAAAAAAAAAAGGAGAAAAAACGTCCTGAACTCGTATGGGAGATTTTATAACAATAAGTGCGATGCAAACTGAAACAAATAAAACAAAACGTACCACCGAAAGTGACACACAAGTGTATAAAAGCCATTATAAATATTGATCAAAACGTTAACACTAATCTTTACAAAGGTATTTAAAAATGCATCACCTAAACGCGGAGCCTGACACATTTTTAAAAAGCAACAGTTAAAGTGTAACGCAGTACACTTTTGACAACATAAGTATTGAAATATGTATTGCAGTTAAAATCGGAAAGACATACGCAGAATCAAAAGTGCATCCAATTGACTTGCCTGTATGGGCTATTGTAGAACGAAACAGTTTTCTGATCTCTTTATATTAACACTTTCATGATCTAAAAGCGAATTTCGATGATGGAATTCGCAGCTATTCCTATATATGTATTTCCTTATACTGTTTTATTGACAAAAAAAACGGGCTTTATTTTCGCTTCATCGTGATTGTACACAGGGACTTGCTAATTTTACAAAGTTAATAGTTATAACCGAAAGTCTGAACGTTTTGGCAGCTAGTGTACATAGAGAAACGCATATTAACTACAGGAAATCGTACAGAATAAACCTACCCTCTCACTTCTGATCAGACAACCCATGCATTAAATCTAAATTTTTGTTAGCTGTGCTTTGGCTATGCTTACTAAATCAGAAGCTTTTGTATGTATTAAACTTAAATGTTATGTTTCAAGTGTAATATCTTGATACATGTAGTGACTTGAAGAGATAACGCGAATTTTGATTCTTTACAACTTGACGTGGTCGGTCCATGCACCTATTGCAATAACAATGTTGCTGTTGTAATGTGATACCTGGAGCTCTGATGAATGCATAGAGCAAATGTGAAATCAACTGATTTAAAAAAATCACATCAGAAAACAATAATTGGCATTGCTTCTCATTGACATGTAGCGTAGTTTTTAAGGAGTTAAAACCGTAGGGCCCTGTTTAACAGCTGTAGGCACGAGATTGCCACAGTTCATTTGTAGTCGGCAGAACGATAACGAGGACTGGTCAAACCCAAGGGAATTTATATTGAATTAGGGAACGTACTTAACACAGAACCTTGTGAAAACAAATGTTTTACCAAGGTTCAATCTAACTCAAAATTTTCTCACGCTCAAAACAGGCTAAAGAAATAGGAGAAACACACTTCAAAGTGGTACCATTATTACAATTGAAGAATTGGTTGTGGACAGTATTAAACATCTGTATAGTTAAAGTTCTAGGCTTCACAGTTCTAAAACACAGCTAAATGACAAATGCAGTTACTTATTTGACCTAAGGTAAAATAAATATAAACACATTTAATAGCCGATACGACATGTATCGAGGTTCCAGAAACATTTGGTACAGTAGACGTATCTATGAAATATCTCATTTTCTAATTTTTCGAAAGATGAAATGAAAACATACTACGTGAAGCTAATCACGCTTTCGTTTTACAATCTTTCCGAATACCATAACTTATAAGGATTTGGACCTGCCTCGTTTGTATTTGATTCCGAAACTTATCACGAATCCTAACAAACAACATGTTATCGCTAGCTCTTCTACAAACTTCTTTCTACCATTTTCAGTACCATTAAATCAGGGTTACAGTCGTATTGTTACACTGTACACTCAATATGTGGAATAGATGACATGTAGATCGTTTGATCAATCTTGAACATCCTCTTCTCAAACATATTTCTCCTTGCAAAACTGTTGACTTTTTACCTCATACCGAACTTAATGAACGTCCTCGTTATCTAGCTATGAGAGCTTTCCTTTGCTGTAAATTATTTACGAGCATGTTTTGTGAAAAGCACAAGGGCCAAAATGAAATGTAATGGGGATGGAATTGTGAGAATGATTGATTTTCTTGTTGACAATATCTTTGCCGAGTTTGGTTGCAAGATTATCCAGCAGACTGCACGCATTCCTATAGGAACAAAATTTGCCCCTTTTTGGCCAATATGTTTTTGCTTTCATATGAGGCTGAATTTCTTGGTGAGCCGAACTGGTAGCGAAAAATAGTCAAGTCCTTCTATTTCATATTAAGGTAAATCGACGATGTGCTATCTTTGATTAACAAAATAGTTATTGACCATATCGGTCGTTTATACAAATTGTACCTTCTTGCGCTTGAATTAAAGGACACCACGACTCTTCTCCTTCTGCAGTTTTTCCTCGATCCTTATTTGCAACATGACTAGCATGGAATTAGTTTCACGATAAACGGGACGATTTTGACTTTCCGATCGTAAACTTTGCCTTTATTGCTAATACATTTCGATTACCTGTAACCCCTTTATGTCGCAGTTGATTCAGTATTCAAGAGCTCAGGACGTTAGTGATAGATGTCGACTGCTGACAAACAAACTCACAACAGGTTTTCTGGTCGAAGTCATGATTTCCTGAGTAAACTTGTTATTTGTTTGTGTGATATGTTGGTCATTGATTAACCTTGTGGTTTTGTTATCACTACCCGAGTTCGTGATGTGAGGACATAACTTAACTGCGATTTGACCTCAATAAAGATTAAGATAAAGATGCTTACTGTTCCGGATCACATGCTCTTATTCTGTTGGTACATGTTCAAGAGTCTCCATGTAGATCTTTCATTGGCTCGTATCTCGCCTTGGTTTTATCGATTTTAAGTTTGAATGATGGTTTTGTTGATACTTCGGTATTCTCATGTTGTTTTCAATTAACGAAAAAACAATAATGCTTTGAAAAACTGTGCCAAGATTGATGTTCTTGGTCCGTAGTATCTCATTAATGGATGTGGTTTTCCGCGTTACAAGGTTCCGAAGCGTGTGATATGTTCCGAACAGCTCAGCTCAGATTTATGTAACCAAAGGGTGTAGTGTGTTTAATTGACATGGGAAATCCCGCACTGATAGAGGCCAATAAAGTCACAAATGTTATTAATTGCCCTATCAGGTCTCTTAAGGATTTATTGCGTTCGCAACTATTTCTATAGATTTGCTCTAAGCTGCTAACATTAAAGTGAGGCTTTTTGAAAAGTCAACTGAACTCTTTCCGTGTAATTGATTGATTCAACAGCAAGCTAGCAATGGCGACAAAGGTACATGTAGTACATAATCTGATGTCATAACAGAATAGATCATACATGGAATATAAGGTACATAAACAACATTGCATTGTAAACAAAACAAAGGAAAATGTCTAGTCACCATTGCTTTAGATAGTAAGCAGTGATATGAATAGGTGTATGTTGACACGAACACGACAAGAGAGATAACATATTAACCAACAGATATTTAATATCACCATGTGGAACGCAACTTCCAGTTTTCCGTGTAGGATACCATGCATGCACGCCATTAATTCAATAGTATAAGTATCAATACATTTAATGGCAATTCTAATTAAAAAAAACTACATCAGTATCAGGTTTTATAATTGCCGGGAACAGATAAGGTCAATTTCAGTCTTGTAGTCAATTGATGTTCACGAAGAATTCATCAGGAAAGTGACAGTGCCACCTGTTTATTGTGATGACACTTGGCCCCAGGGTACTTCACTCCGGAAACCCAAGGTAGTTTTTGTATCTGAGGATGGCAGAGCTGTTCCGAAAACAGAATACAGAGGTGATCAAAATGCATTGCACCCGTTTTGAAACACTCAACTTTGCATGATATTAGTGCATTTTTTTAAAATTAGTTTTTACCTTGTATTTCACAAACTTCCATCGTATGCCTGACATAACACCATAGCGACCTTGTTGTTATATGTCAACTCCCGCACATTCTCAGACTATCCTACTGCCAATATCAAATCTACTAAATATAAATATATCTGCGATATTTTGAGTGGATAGTTAAACTTCATGACATTATTGATCACTTCCCTTTGACTTTAGATGAGACGTTAGAATGAATAATATGATGTCAGTCAATGTATGTCATGCCGTTGAAAGTGCAATAGGATAAACAAACTGTATACTAACGTCATTAAACTGCAATAAGATATAACAAAACAAAACTAAACATTTGCAATGCTTAAAGGTAGAATTCATGTTACTGTATGCTACTTCTTGATTTCTATATTGAAGGAGAAATTCTGCAGCTGCATCAATTCCTAGTAAGTAAATTATCAGTATATTGCTGGAGGCCAGGTGTTTACTGACAAAGATTCGTCCTCAGTCAGTAGGTCAGGCGGAGTAATACAGTATGTTTATGTGTGGTCCACATGTGGATACAATCTTTTACTGGCATTTTCAAGCTAAAACGCCACTTTTTATTCATGCACCTTTGAAAAAAGAATGGTTTATATATACTGATATATTCATGAACTGATTTATATTTAGGCTATATAGGCTAAGAACATTGCAGTCGCCACCATCTGCAAGACTTGAGAAATACGTGGGGATCTTAGCAGATGTGCAGATGATTTTATATCATACAGGATATCTGCTTTTGTACCGCACTCCAGCAACGTTACATTTTTATTTTTTTATTTATCCTTTAATCAGCTTTTAGAGGGAAACGAAGGGTTATTTAATAAGTAACTATTCATCAGAAATATATGAACCATGCTCAACCGTAGAAATAATTAAGAGAACATGTTTGCTTCTATGTCAACAAAATATTAGGCAGTTCAATGCTGTTGTTACCACTTGACCATTTCGTATCAACGTCATAATGTGGTGTATATATTACTCACATAATATTGTGTCACGATCTATTACATTGTAGATGATCAAGCTACATGCATTATTAAGTTTTAAAACAATACAACCGTCATATGCATTGTCCCACCACTTATAACGCCCATTGTGACATAACTAAATTAATAAGATGGCATGTGAGATTAAAAACAATTTTATTCATTTGATATAATACTCATATCAATTCCTCTTCCTTATGTAACTCACTGATGCTCGTTTCATACAAACCGTTATTTCCATTTTTGTCGTTTGCGAACTCAAAAAATCCTTGGTAGTTTTCTATCTTGTCCTACCTACATTTTAAGTATTTTTTCTACCATGTAGACCCGATATTAATATTATATACTAAGTATCTCAAAATTCCTTCTTGACTTTCGATAGGGGTTTTCAACTTTCTGGTAGCAGATGATCCTAAATTCTATCATAATTTGACAGTTACATGTGAACTTTTCCGAAACACATGTTTCCATAAGTCACAGTACCAGATGATTCTCTCCTCGACTGCAATGATTGTGGCAGTGATAAATGGTAGCAAGCGTCTATACATATTGATGAGCTGTTAAATTGAGGGACTCATACGTACACCTCGAATTTTGGGCTGATGCCTGCACCGTTCAGGTTACTAATGCATTGAATAAAACTCTGATATGATGTTCTTTTTCGAGTATATATAATCAGGCATTTTGCGGTTTAATGAACAATCGTGACAATATCATAACATGCATTGCTAATCATCTATAATGGGAACTTATCCTTGAACTAAGTAGGCAATTTGATGTTGTCGCCGGTTAATGTTTCCTAACTGACTGCTGCTAAGAGTCACTCAGGTGCGACATACTACTAATATATTGCTCTGTCACTTAAGCTGAAACTCTGGCTGTGTCAGTAACAAGCGGGTAGATGGCAAATAATTAAAACACACTCTCAATTCACGAATAGACCTCATTCTTAAGTTGTTTTGAGTGTATCTGCTAAAGGTCGAATCTGGGAGTCAAATAACTAGTTCGATATTACACTGATGGAGTTGAAATAAACCAACGACAATATTGGTACTCAAATTCAGTACAAAAATACATCAATGCAACCCTGAGGTCATCACTATGAACAAAAAGCACCTGACGCCATTTATACATGTACATTTGCTAGCGACAACTTACGCTCCATACACACTGCTAGAGACCCTCACTGGAACTTATCTATAATTCTAGTATATTGCTTCTTCTTAGACGTATCTGTTCTATTGAACATTCCATTGTTGACAATTCCAATCCTCATGTATACATTTCAACACTCTTTATTGGCGTTTCTATGCATCGATGCAGCAAAGGAAATATTTACAGACGAGATAAAAGCATAATGCTTTGTTGGAAGGAAAATGTAGGCTACGAACGTAAGTACAGCTAACACAATTTACTGGACCTATTATTATACTCGGCGGTTCGTTTCACATAGAAAACGTGATAATTGTGTTCTGCCTTTATTGATGTATACCACCAGCACCACCTGCTAACGTCAATGGTACACACCCGTATATTAACAAGTATTACGCACTCATATGATTTTGTTTTTGTTTTTACAATAGACAATAAGTGGGAGATACGTGTCTGCAACCACGAACCGCCTTAACCTCAGTATTAGCTAGTGGGTCATCCAACGTGAAAATGACTGCGCTGTGATCGTACAAAAAGAATGGTAATGACTCTTTCCGACAGGCGTAAGACAAGACAATATACATTTTACACTGCCTGAAATGGGTTACATATAGCTATAACGCCCAGAGTATCCGTCTCCGTCTCGTCTAAGATCGTTGGATAACCCTTCATATTGACTTATCTTATGTACATTATTGGTTGTATTGATAATTATCAATGTTCTATGGTATGCAATTCCAACATGGTATAGACATGTAATTCTATTGGCTATTAATTATATTACGAATTTCAAATTTAAAGATTTTGTCCTACAACTATCTGGCAATTTTGTTTAAAAGATGAAATTTTATGAATGCCAGGATTATTTTGTTGTTCAAATATGGAAACGAAGCTTCTTCGTGATAATTTTAATGATACTGAAAGTCTTTCTCGAAATTCCACAACCATGGCTTTATCCCATCAGCAAAGCTTTTTTGAATTTCAGTCGCATAAATGTCAAGACTGATTCCATAATACGGTACAGTGAAGTATGCTGAAGACACACGTGGTTTATAAATTGACCATATAAGGATGCGGAGTCTGTTAATGCGTGTGTTAAAACTACGTAAGGCATCCAACCGACGATATCGAAGTTTTATTTTGTTTAACGTCCTATTAACAGCTAACGTCATTTAAGGACGGCCTCCCCTGTGTGCAAGATGCATGCGTGTAGTGTATGTGTGTGTATTTTGGGAGGCTGCGATATGTTCGTGTTTGTCTCCTTGCGATAGCGCGGAACTGATACCGACTTTATAGTGCTACCTCACTGAATCATACTGCCAAAGACACCCAGCAGGTCACATTATACTGACAACGGGCAAACCAGTCGTCCCACTCCTAATTTGCTGAGCGTTAAGCAGGAGTAGAAACTACCATTTTTAAAAACTTTAGTATGTCTCGGCCAGGGGACAGAACCCATAGCCTTCCTCACAGGGGCGAACGCTCAACAAATGGCCAAAAGTGAGGCATTGTCAAGGGAGACATTAGGAAGACGGGCTGACATCATTCTCATGCATCGTAGTGTCATCAAGTACATGATTGTATGTTACCTCTGAAGTAGAAGACCCCTGCTAAAGTATTAAGGTATCTGGTATATTTTCGTATAAAAAACTGTTTATAAGCTCTTCTATTTGGTCACATTACTAAAACAATAATGGCATCATTATCAAATTTCATGTATTTAAAACGAACATCGAAAATAAACAAATGTTTTGCACCACGGTTAAAGTCTTTAAAAGTGATGTTTGGTGTTTATAATTTTTATTAAAAACAACTCTACGGATGAAAACACTTTCTTGCGAGTATTTAAGTTTATTATCTTATGGAAATTGATTAAATGTAAGCTTTGTCTTTCGTAAAAAACATGTTCAGCTCTTTTAAGATTTTAGGTCAATAACGATAATTAACCTTGGGGACTGCCAAAACAATCATGAATGCTTTAGAATTTTATCGTTCTGATGTTCTTTCCAAATCTTTTAAAAGTTACAGATATTACATTCTGCTTGAATGCTTTCCTAAGCACGAGGCATTTTTGCAGACTGATATTTCCTAAACAAGTGTACTTTAAGAGGTACTTTTCCTTAAGTGCACCTGTAGAGAAATGCGTCCTAAGTGAGTATTCCTGTATGCACCTTTAGAGGAATGCGTCCTACATTGTAAGTGAGTATACCTGCATGAACCTGTAGCGGAATGCGTCCTAAGCGATTATACCTGTATGCACCTTTAGAGGAATGCGTCCCACATTGTAAGTGAGTATATCTGTATGAATCTGTAGCGGAATGCGTCCTAAGCGATTATACTTGTATGCACCTTTAGAAGAATGCGTCCCACATTGTAAGTGAGTATACCTGTATGAACCTGTAGCGGAATGCGTTCTAATCGATTATACCTGTATGCACCTTTGGAGGAATGCGTCCCACAATGTAAGTGAGTATACCTGTATGAACCTGTAGCGGAATGCATCCTAGGCGATTATACATGTATGCACCTTTAGAGGAATGCGTCCCACATTGTAAGTGAGTATACATGTATGAACCTGTAGCGGAATGCGTTCTAATCGATTATACCTGTATGCACCTTTAGAGGAATGCGTCCTACATTGTAAGTGAGTATACCTGTATGTGCCTGTAGAGGAAAACGTCCTAACGGAGTATTCTGTAGAGATATGTTTCCTTTGTAAGTGTAACTGTAGATAGATAATTCATTACCAGGTATATGTATCTGTACAGGAGAGTTACTTAAGTTACATTGTGTTATACCTTTAGAATATTGTTTCCTCATTTCGTGTACATCAAAGGGGATGTTTTCTTGTTGAGGACTGTTCCTTAAGTCAACATTGCAGCAGAGGAATGTTTATTGCTTTTCTGTGTTTCGCAATTTTATTATTGAACGACACGAGTTTGTCACAAAAAATATAAGATTACATCATTTTCATTTATTTCGTGTTTGTTGTTAAATATGGTAATGTCGTTGAGTTATGCAAGTGCAATACATTCGAAAAATCATAAAGTCTTATTGCTTAAATTCAACCAGAAAAAGTATTCACAGTTTCTATTTATGATGACGGCACAGTGATTACTTTGATGATTAATCTATTAATTTGATAAAATAATAAATAATCTCTTTAGTTCTCTTACCTAATATATATAACACAATAGGCATTTTACCATATTATCTTCTGCTTGCTATTGACTGTTTCAGTATTTTTTTTATATATATTGAACAATTTCTTTCCATCATTCCGTGCCAGACTGTATATTTCATTATAAACTACTTAATGTTTACGGAAGTTGTTTCTTCAACATATTAATGGGTGTTATCAGTGATGTATCCTAAACACCTTAAACAAATAGAGCAACAGTCGTATAAAAGAAGTACATGATTATGAATACTGCCCGCCAGCTCAGGATACTCATTTCATCTTAAATTCTGGAGAGAATGCATGTATGTGTGTGGTATTCGATTAAAGACCGCCATTATGCATTTATTACTTAAGCACATTTTGTCATTTGTTACACATTTAAACAATATCAAAACAGTATGAGTTGCAGATGCTGGAACTCGTCAGAATCGAGCTGCAGCCTCGGTACAGAAGAGAGAAAAAGGAACAGTGCACTGTTTGTACTTTTGTTTCATGTTGAAATCTACCAGGACTTAAACGCAATGAGCAGTGTAACATCTGTTCCCGACAAAAAGAAGCGATTGTATATTTACTTGGACATTATAATAAAAATAAACAGAAATCCTTTTTATCTCTCTTTGATACATTGTTCAAGATGCAACATGTGGATTTGAAAGATAATCACTTAAGATAGGCGTAATTGATTTAAGTAATATGTAAAAATAATATCCTGATTAATCATTCGGAGTAACATATAAACTCGTCCCATATAACCAATTCTTCTATGAAAATGAAACATAGAAGGCTACATTCATATAATGAAACATTTCAATAAAATTCCAACCAAGCCAATAATTGACAAGAGTTAGTTTTTAAAAAAAGTAATATAAAAACTAAGCTTATTATGTGTGACGAATCTTTCTCCAGTATACGTGGCGCACAGAAGGCCATAAATAATATGAAAATAGAGGCAATTACGTAAGATCGACCGCAGTTATGTACAGTGAAAATGTGATATAATTGCGGACAAACTTGATTTATTGCGGCATAATTTCTGTATCTCTCATGTAGGGACACAATTGATTTACGTTAAAAGGCACGTATAAACAGTATTATGAATTGCAATTATTTCCAGAGAATGTGAATATATATATATATATATTTTGATATTTTTCTCCTGTTATAATTGCTTTTTTGTTCATATATGACTAGCAGTTTAACACTGTTTGTGTACACGAACTACGTGCAAAATATTATTGAAATTCGTTCTAATTATGAAAATTACTAAACTAGCATATGTTGGAAGAATTCATCGCCCTGCTGTTTATTCATCCGTTCGTCAACACATATCCAGTTCCACTAACAATGAAAGCTGCATCATTCACATGGAGCACGAGAAGTGATTTCCTGTATACCATTTTGAACACAAACAGGAGCACACACTATCAGTGTTAAACATGCTTTGTTCTTTGTAAAGAGACATATCAGAAGTTTATGTAAAGTGGCGGAGAATGGATCAGGCAACAAAATACCCATACATAACTATATACAACACAGAGGGGCTATGCTCTGTACAAACTAAACATGTGATACCGAACAATTGCTACTAGGTAATATATCTCGAATAAACCACTAAACGGGGTAAGATGACTGTTATCCTTAACTCCAATAGACAAAGCTATTTTTTACGAATACTCTATACAGCGGCGTTTATCAAGCTCTAAGCTATTGAGACTTGATCAATAGCCTCCGTTTCTCCACACCGAGACCGCAACTCTTTTTTGTATTTCATTTCAAAATATTTTATTAAATCAATCAGATTTAATGGGAATTGGGCAACAGGCAAACATATACAAGCCCTCAACCAGGAGGTACATCTTAAACAATAGCAACTTAATGAACTATGAATATTTACATAATGAACATGCTTTAGGAACATAAGTTTATATCAGTGCCAATGATGATAGGAGATACCACATATACACACATGCATGCATACATACATGTACAAACATACATACACTCATACAGACATACATACATACATACATACATACATACATAGATACATACATACATACATACATACATACATACATAGATACATACATACATACATACATACATACATACAGACACACATACATACATACATACATACATACATACATAGATACATACATACATACATACATACATACATACAAACATACATACATACATACATACATACATACATACAGACACACATACATACATACATACATACATACATACATAAATACATACATACATACATACATACATACATACACACATACATACATACATACATACATACATACATACATGCATACATACATACATACATACATACATACATACATACATAAATGTATGCGTGCATATATACACATATACATACATACATACATACATACACGGTCATGTCACGTGATTCTCAGCAGTAATACGGTGGAATCACATGATTTTACAAGGGGTATACGGGTCACGTGACTTTGTATCTTGGTGTTGGGCAACGGGAGACAACTCGCATTCGTCGTCTGCTTCGCTGTTTACAAAATGGAAAAACGTTTCGCTTCGCATATTGATGATGAAATACTCGCCAAAAGGGCTAACTATGTGCCACTAAACAATTATAAACGACTCAAAGTGGTAATATATTCGTTACAAGGATTTTTGGCAGGGTATACCGGATGGTATGACCCTTCCCGTATACTCTGCCAAAATCCGTGTAACTAATAGCATGCATGCATAAGATATTTCAATCACTGTTGGTTGATTCTAAATATCTCTGAAAACAAACACGAATAGCCGAGTTTTTGTATCACGTGGTCATCTGGAGAACCTTTTCTGTCTCTAACCATTGAACGGTATGTTTAAAAATTCGAAAGAAATTTTCTGAGAACAGTGAATAAGTAAAACTATATTTTAATCAAAGATGTTCTGAAAGACGTTAAATATAATTGTTACTTTATTTGTGGGTTATTTCAAAATTTATATTAATACTATAATATCATCAAATGAATCCGATCGCCATCCGATCGCCGCCTGCGGTCGGAGTCAGAATCTTTGTTGTGTGTCCCAAAATCTCGTACTGTGAACAACGGAAACAGATACATTGGGAGGGTTTCGGCTACGTTGTGGAATAGCTTACCATCTGCTATTAGGAAGTCAAATACCCTGGCCAAGTTCAAGAGGAACATAAAAACTCACCTCTTCACGTCTGCATTTTAGAATCTTTGCAGAGACGTCATGTAAATACCACCCTTTTATTTGTTCAATTATGTGCACATTGCTTGTTAAATGTATAAAAGGGATTGTAAACCTTTGTTGTTTGTTTTCACAATTATAACCATTACTATTATCCATATGTTGTAAAGCGCTTAAGAGTAATTTTACAAATTATATAGGGCTCTATATAAATGTTGTATATTATTATTATATTATCATCTGTACACTAGACAGTTTTTATATACGATGTATACATGTATTAATGTAAACGCCGTCCACTGATAAACGTTAATATTAAACGTCTAACTATTTATGGTCAACAGATGTGTAGCCAGATCAATGCTCATATCAGGACTGATTGACGTGGAGATTGGTTCGATGGTTTGATATCTCTTTCGTTATCATGGCAGGGAACTGAGAGAGTGGCTTAGATAAATAACATTCATAACCTCACAACTGTGATTGGTTGAATGGTCAAATAGCGATATTTGAGTAAACATCTAAAGTTTACTCATGGCTACTGCTTCAAGAATGTACACTATGCATTTGATGGGGTTCTGGAACCGATAGCCTGACCAGCAATGTCTTGATTTTCATGCAAAAATGATCAGTTGAAAGGTACACGCGCAAATAAATCAAATGTATACAAAAGAAAAGTAGATAAATGCTGAGGATGAACCATTTCCTTTAAAACAACAGAGGTCAAAGTTAATGCATCTGAAATGTTGATACCGTTTTTGTGATATTGCTCACTTTAACTTAACCAGACTGTCCGAAATAAATTAAAAAAAACCAATGATTTGATATGATCCTGTTATATACTTTAAAATTCACAATCCAATGGTTCGGGTATGACAAGTAAGATGTGCCCCAATACAGAACGACGTATAAATGGAGATAAGACAAGTGCCTGCTGATGACAAGGGTTCAGCTGAACAGCGGAACTCTTCAAAACAAATACGCTCTCGTGAACTCGTTAAGTAGTCGCACTCATGCTATCCAGACAGACAATTCGGACATATAACAGGAATAAACAGAAATAGGATCAACGTGTATAGATATAGAACATTTGTGTTTATGTGTGCTTATCATAACGGCCAAACCGAAACCAGATTTACTTTCACTGGTCACTGGAGGAGCAGTGGGTGAGCTATTACACAGGTCGTCAATCATCACACGGAAGTATCAGTTTATATACCCTCGAAACCAATAACAACGCCATTGGTAAAAATGATGATCTTAGACCGGAAACAGAAGGTAGACTCACATAAACTGATAACGACGTTAAAAGAGCAACTTTCAAGTGACCATAAGGCCCAGGTGTGACGTCTATGTCTTAAACTACCCTTATAATATAATGTAAGTAATAAATAAGAAGACAGAAGACATTTCAATAAAACGTAACACAGAGTTAGTATCATATCGCTAACAGAGAATATCCCGCAAATCATAAGGTCGGCATACAACAACTAAACATTGACAATACTGTCCATCGACAAAAATACATAAAAAAGCAATTTTTAACAGTACCATTGGTTTTGATGTTATTTTATGGATTTCTTTTATGTCTTTGATCTGCGTGACTTATATTTTGGACACTATTTCTCACTTCTGTTTGTTTTCACGTGGTGTTTTTTCCTCAAGGAATCTCTGACCTTGGCATGCACCCGAACACTGAACCTGACTCAACCTGAAGCCAGCGTATTGATAGGTCAACTCATGGTCGCCATTTACTAAAACGGTCCGCGCGTGCAGCCTCCTTTCGTGTTCTATGATACATGCACGATTTATTAGGCTTACGTCGGATATGTTCCTCGATAACCACACGGCTAGTTGAACACCATGCAATTTACGGCACTTTAGTGCTATCGTGTCCTCAGTAAATTAAACACATGCTAGCACGTTTGCCTGCACCTATGGTGTGTCTGTACTGATAGGGGCCAGTTCGGGTCAAGGTTTATATGTTATTTAGCAATTCAAGGATCGATATAATACAACATTTATCAACTTTATCGCCTAATACCAACGACTGTTAATTACACGGATAAACATCTTCCGGTCAGTGGTCACGTGAGTGCTGTTTTGGAGGTCTAGGGGTGAGACAAGCAAAGGAAATTGTATTTTAGCGTAATAGAGATCAATACTGCATATTGTCGACATTTTCATTATTCACACAAAAAAGATAATCAAATTAAAAGACAATCTCTCTAATTATGTCAATACCATTTATGATTAATTTTTTTCGTTTTATTTCGAGCGAGATGCGTAAGAAAAGATCAGTACTAAAACTATATGCAACATCAATACTACCGTTATAATAGCCACAGGACCACGCACAGGCCTGCACAGCAAAGGAACTATGTACTATTCTGTATTTATGTAGCGGTATGCAGCCATTCCAGAGGTTGTGATATTCTCTACTGAGCGATAGAGAAATCTCTATTATTTACAGATACTATTATCGGTAATGAACAAGTGTCGAGAGTCAGACTCGGATAACAGAGAAACAGGTACCGCTACCGGAGCGTAGAAATCAGAAATCACACATTTTTAATGAGATAAGTGTCCGTGTAGTCGCGTCTAGAATACCGTACGGTAGCTTACTGTAGGTATACATGTTTATATCGTGAAACTGCCCTCATTGTAAACAGCACATTGATAATTTTTTTTTACATCACACAGGCACTTTAAACGTTGTTCCGCTAGCAGTTATTATTAACTGATTAAAGATAACTTATTCATAACTGATCAATTATTGATGATTAAAGCTTTAGGAAACGTAACAAAACACAGTATCGTCAAAGGTGATCTTGCCTTTTTCCGTTAAGAGTTATTGTTTTGAGGTGTAATTTTGTTACTTCAACCCTATATTTCCATATTTTTTAATTTCACAGAATGAAACCCCTTATACCTGAAAATATTTTTTGAAAATCTTGATATCACAAAATAATATTTTTTAAATTATATATTCTGAATTCGTTTTGGTATTTTTACTTGCTCAACATTATGTTTTACGTCCAAAAGCAAAGTCTATTTGTCATTGTTACACTAAACCGACCGTACAGAGACTGTGTTAAGTATGCCAAATTACATTTGGAAATAAATCGTGCAATCAGCTAATCTCCGACAGCGACCGTGATTTCCCGAACAAAACTGATTCACTTGTTATCGTAAATTGAAGGTGAATTCAGTGCATTGTACGTATTGAACAATATCATACTTTGAAGTAACCACTTGGTTCTGCTCTATTTTCCTTTCGAATTAAGGCCGTTATCAAATCACCCAGGTCCAGTATTTCTGCGCACATTCTTCCTGACCTTTTAAATGACAAGCAGTACTGTTAGATATTCTATGTGATCTCTATGCGATTAAATAAAACTTAGATGAGAATTTAGTGCTGGTGAAGTCTTAATTTAAACATCTGACTTTTGTTGCGTTTCTTGATATTAATATTTCGATTTTTGGATAACAAGAATTGATCTGTTGAAGCCGAGAAATTATTTTTGATCAGGAGAATTGTTTTTAATCAAAACGACAAATTCCTTATAACAACAACATGTGGTACATATATTTATTAAAATCAAGAAACATATTTTGAGGCAGAGCCATTTAAGATCGTTTTTGAATTCCTTCGCGTCATTTGACACTCAAGGGAGGTTTTTCTTAATTGGTCAGTGCACCAGTTCATACAAATGCGGAGTTGGTTTTCGAAATGTTATACTAAGTACATAATTATATACATGTACATATACAATTCGCGTATTGTATGTCCGGTCTTATCAGCTTGTCTTCACTATGTCAATAGCCATAGATCAGTGAAGCTACACGCCATATGGTATTCAGTCCACCCATCACTTGAAGAAAGAGTCAGCAGGTTAATCCAAAGACGTGTCTTAGAGAATTCTCTGATCAGCCCCATTGGTTACAACTTCTCTGTGGCGTATAAATACGTCAGTGAGTTAATGCGGAAAGAAGTCCAATTTGTACATGAGCATGCAGATAAGTTATCTTTCAGAAATTTTCGATTGAAATAAACATTTTTTGTATGTTGTTTTAACGTTGTCATCAATACCAAAAAACAGCTATGTTTGTTCAAGGACGACGTCCCACTAGGAGTGATGACGATATATGAAAGGCACCGTTTTGCTGTGATATTAGACTCGCACTGGTCCTATATTTTAGAAATTATAACAAAAATAATCAAAATCGCAATGTGTGTAAATACCGAGAGTGAATCCTGTAAAATTCCAATACACTTCAATGTTTATTTAGAGAAATTTGACATGAACGGCTTGCTCCTTTACATAACGATACTACCCCAATATTGATGGCAATACTCGGTTCGTAATTAACCCCAAAATTGCCCTTTCTGGTCGAGCTGTTTAAGATCATTTTGAAATTCCCTGTCGTCATTAGGCTCATTCAGTAGGCGATTGTATTAGCATGATGAACGCAGACAACAGGCCTGCATATGCTGACAGTTAAAGCTTCACATTCTTCTAATCGCACATTATCGATCCTAAAAACCAAGTTCATGTCTTGATGAACACTCTAATTCCGATATAAATCAATAGATAATTAATTGTCAAAGTGTGTCCTATAGTTTTCTAGTGCACATGTGCTAATGTACCGGTTAGAGGACTGAAGTTTAAAATAAACATGGAGTTAGACCGTATAGCAGGAAGTAATAACGTTTAAAGACGTTGCGGAAGGTTATTTGTTCGGCCATTCTAAGACGACTTTTATGCAGATTTACAAATGTATAAACGTGATTCAGTGCATCTTACCAGACACCAAATTGGCAGTCTAAAAACTTTATGGTAATCATGTATTATGCAACATTTCCATTCTCGTAAACCTTTTCACTGGTTGTCAATATCTTAAGAAACGCCGTGACGAGTACACAATATGACTTGTGAACATCAATGCAGTGCTGTGTAACACCAGAGGCAGCTATTGCCATTAGTGTGTTCTGCAGAATGACACTACTATAGAGGCGATGACGTCAGAGCCTAAATATCAGATGTTTTAATACGAATTATTCCATTTGTTTTAACATGGATTGGACAAGACACACACAAAGCGAGTTTAAACCTGTAATATGTACAGACACAGGTCCGTTTTCCTTTACCAATAATGCGTTGCATATCCGTTCCTTTTCCTTTACGTCTGGGTTTAAACGGACAAGGAAAACGGTCCAGATGCTGTGCATACTATATTTACGATATTGCCGTCATAAAGATGTAAACTATTCTACAAATAGCAACTTGAGCAGGACAGAGGGAGCATGTGATCGCTTTACCAACTAGGCAAAGTGCTTCAGTATCACGGACATTTTAGAAACTGTTGAGACGTAAATATAAGATAGCACGTGGAACATTATAATGGACGGCACTAATTGGTATGACTTTGTGTTTCAGTACCGACTTATTTTGTCTTGGCACAGTCCATTACAGAAACACTATTTAGATCACAGCTATAGCGGCTGGCCGACTGCAGCTAGACCAATGTGTATAGACATAATATGTAAATGTTGACATGAAAGTCACGCGCAATTAACACTTCCAACTGATGACGAGTCTGCGCTACTTGTTTGTTTTTACAACCCATTGTATAATGGTTTGTTACTGAACTAGCGATAACAATCAACACATAAACTAGCTGGTTACACGTGATCAGACAGCCTTGTTGTAAACACTTTGTTACAAATGTAGGCCTGGTTTACGAATGTAACGATTTTTTATCGCTTTGTACATGCTCAACAACATATTGAAAGTTACAGCAAGCTTAGCACAAACAAATATAATTTTTCAATTTGAAATATTTATTTACATAAATCGTTACAAATATTTATGATCCTTCTCTAAATCATTGCATATTTGAATTAAGTGTCTCTTGTGCATATACAATCTTTCGATTTCTTGCGTGTTCTTCAACATAGAAAGAAGTATAGATACTAAATTCAAAAATATCATTCAATTCGAAATCGTAATAGCAAAACGCAGTGAAGGCGAGGTGAATTATTCATTTAGGGAGATCGGGTGACTGTGGTTAGGTAAGGGAGGTGATGTGACTGTCGTTAGGTTTGGAAGACGTTTGTTTTAAATTAATGACATTGAATCCACCGAACCATAGAATGGTAAAACAATTAAGGCAATGGACTTGTTTACTTGTCAGGAACATTTACATTGACAAAGATCTGGTTAAGTTCGTTTTAATTACTGTTCCACCACGAGCTCTCGCGTTAAACATCACATTAAGGCGAACACTCATTTACCAAAACCATCACATCTCTGAATTGTTGAAATTGGACATCGATTGGACGTGGTCAATGGTGCAATGCGTACTGGACATAGAGGCCCTGAAGTCATCAGTGGTTTGTGTTGTGGCGCACTACACGTGAATACGTCATAGCGACACTTGGGTAAGCGGGCGCTAGCACAGTGTATAAAGGTTAGCTGTAATGGTTCGAGATCAAACCGACTTTGATCTATAAATATTGCTCTATCAGGTACACGAAGCCAAAGCTTAAGTAGATCTTAAATGAAAAACACATTAATGATCTAATCGTTATCCCGTTAATAACACAATTATGGAAATTCTTAGAGTTTACCGTCCACTGAATTGAGAGCAAATTGCTAATTAAAAATAGATCCATGTCTTTCATCCTTTTCCATATAAATAACTCTCGTACTTTTTAAAGAAGAAAATCTACATCAGTTTTCTATAACATAATTTGTCAAATATTTACCCAATGTAGTGTGATCTTTGAATTATGAACTACAGGTCTGGTAAATAAACTCTAGTATATCATCGTTGAAATATTTAAAACGGTCAGCACGTTTTTCTCTGTAATATTTTATCTCTTTAAAGCTAATGGAATTAATGAAACCTGTTTCATATATCATGTAACAGTCTTAAAATGTAGCAATACTATTGTATGCATGATGACCACTACCTTCAACCATCGTGATTTGTTTTTATGTATATTTTAGAACGTAATTCATTCCCTCTTCTGGTGAAGCACTATACTTTTGTATAAAACAAAGAATTTGTAACAAAAAAACAACCCTGTTTTGACTGTTAAAATTAACAGATTTGTTTTTTTGGGGTAAACGTATACAAATTCTTGTTTTATGGCAAATGTATACATAACCCAGTTATTTAGCTATCGCTACAAATCTCAGTCTTTATAGTAATGTGTTCTGTAAAAAATCATAGTCTCTTGCAAGTCCTGGTGTTTTTTTTATAGAAAAACTGTACACAACTTAGTCCATTTGGAAAATCTATACAAACCCTAGTCTTTAAAACACATCTATACACAACCTAGTCTTTACAGTAACGGTAAATCTTAATACCTCGAGTCTTTTCGATACACATATAAATGTTTATTTGTAAATACAGCCAGTATAATGATAAACCTAGATTCATAACAATACAATGCAGTACCTGTAGGTTTAATGGAGGCATTGTACCTTATGAATCTAACTTAAGTGATAAAGTCAACTTTATGACATACCTTGTTTGAGTCTCACTTATATGAATATAATAGTCAGTTTCATAACATAAATGGTGAACCTGACTAAAGTAATACATACAGTATATTCTAATGATTCAGCCAATTCTATTACACGGCCGATGAATGTACCAGAGTGATGCAGCTAGGTACCCGGCCATGTAATACATGTCTGTATTGTACACCTGTGCGACACGCATGATACATAACTATAGTAGCCTAATATGCTTGTTGCGCAATATTATACTACAGTGTATCTAACATATGTACGATACAGGTCGCAGTACAAAATTCTGGTGTACACATACAAGGCACTGAATGGAGTCAGAATCTTTGTTGTGTGTCCCAAAATCTCGTACTGTGACCTACGGAAACAGATGCTTTGGGAGGGTTTCGGCTACGTTGTGGAATAGCTTACCATCTGCTAGTTCAAGAGGGACATCAAAGCTCACCTCTTCACGTCTGCATTTTAGAATCTTTGCAATGACGTTATGTAAATACCAACCTTTTATTTGTTCAATTATGTGCACATTGCTTGCTTAAATGTGTAAAAGTGATTGTAAACCATTGTTTTTTTTTGTTTTCACAATTATAACCATTACTATTATCCATATGTTGTAAAGCGCTTTAGAGTAATTTTACAAATTATATAGGGCGCTATATAAACGTTTTATATTATTATAATTATTAATTATATGTAACGTGCCTCATTATTCCGTCATCGAAATCGCTCGATGGTACATGTTGTATATTGAAATTGGTGTCCAAAATGGATATATAGCAGTTATATTAAGAAGGGAGGAAAAAACAATGGAATTTCATTTCGATCCAAATCGAAACATTCGACTGAAAATCGAGGTCTTACCGGCAGTATGCAAAATGGAAGCAAGTTTGTTACATATAGTGATACTTCATTGTCGTAATCATCACGATCTTCCGAAAGACCTAGACGGGTTTGTGGGATACAGAAACCTCAGACAGATGATGTTAAAAACAGAAAATATAGGTTTAGTTCTATTGGTTTATTTCTGAGACCACGACTAAGGTGGGAATTTGTCTAGGTATCTATTGTATCTTGGCCTTCATTATCCTGGATATTAATGCATGTCGGAAGGATCTGGGTATCTTGAATATAAGCAATCAAAAATGACACAGAATAATCCCCATTAATCCCCCTGTGGCTACAGTAACAGTGTATCCAGAATGATATGGATGATAAGTTTTGAAGTTTTTCGCTATTATATTACCTATATAAATAATAATGGAAGAGATGTTTCGGGATATTGTTATCAAATCTCGAATAAAATCACTCATTTATCAAAGATAGTAAATGCTAGAAATAGTCAATCTGCTGGATATGTTACAATGATAAATTTGAAAGATTTCTCAGATGTTTGGAAGCGACTCGTTTCATTTACCTTGAAGTGAACAATATAACTGTATGAAAATGCAGGGGAACCATTTGAAAATGTCGTAAGATTAATGAAAATACTTTTGGGTAAATCTATTACAATGACAAATTGGCTTATTCTCGCTTCTGCATGACTGAAAAAGTGTATGGAAAGTCAACGTGTTCAGTGTATAGATCATATTAAATGATATCCCTTATATGAATACAAAAGTAGACAGTATTATTAAGGTAGCATGTATGTATGATGGCATCAATCTCTATATTAGATGTTACAGAGGTAGTTAACAAGGAGTTGGAATGAAGTTTTCGTTAGCATTAGTCTGTAGTCTGGCTAGGCCCCAGGCTGCTCTATTGATTAAGAGTTCTGACAAGGTGCAGTAGGGTTTCCTAAAGTCAATCATCAATAAAATGACAGAACTATGTTTCTTCCTCAATAATGTCAATTATTCTATCAGTGTGATCGACCTTTGGAAGCTTGATTGTTGTAATAATAAATCTGATATTCGGTAACCATCGACGGTAGAAAAAATGTATCTTAAAGGCTAAATCTGACAATTCGTTAGTTCTCATTACAGTGCACTGTCAATTTGATTTACGTAAGTGTCGTAAATGAACCGGATTCATTTGTTGGCTTTCTGTTGGAAATGCCATCGTAAATCACTATGAATTATTCGAATTCCCACTTGTAATTGACATTTACAATTTTGACTTGGTCTCCGTCGTACAAGGTCCTGTTAGCTTTAAACGAAACATGTAGTTGCTTATATTGGATGATTTCCATAGTTAAAACAACGTCAACTTCTATGAATATTTACTATCGTTATTCCATCCTCAGTAACAGTATGCACATTTTGTATGCTGGAAAAAATTGCAGATACAGTTTAAATGGTATTAGAATGTTGGACGTTTTCTCAGTGTTTGGTCATATCAAGGGCCGACGACGTTCATTTCCCTGTTACCTAGTATATCAACGACCCGTCACAGAGTAGCTGTGAGTTATACATGAATATTTATTGAGATTCATATATTCGAGATTATATGATCGGACTTTCAATAGCAGTGATCACTCCAGGGACTTGGTTCTGACAATTTCCAAAATATCAAATGTAATTCATTCTTTTGTTTACAACGTTAAATAAAACGACCAAATAAGGTCAACAAGGCGTTAGATTGTGCTGGTTTCAGTCCCTATAAAGGCTCACCCTATGGTCTGGAAAACTAGGTTCTGCCAATTTGCTGTCATTGATTCCGGATTTATTTTAGGTTAACGACCTATCAGAGCAAACGCTGGCCCAAACAGGACATTATAGAGGTACCATATTGCCCAATTACAGTAAATATCAACATCCACGGCCTTTTAAAGTGGGACGTCAGGGATATGAAGTATATCGCTGTTACATTAACGGGTCAAGATGACCGCCAGGGAGATAATACTAATAGACCTTTATTGGTGTTTGTAACATTTCATGATCCATGGTTCTAATCATTAATAAAATGCCTACTGAAGTAAAGGAACATATGGGAACAGCGTGATTTCTTACGTCGCTTACAAGTAGCAGTGATAGAGAGCGGGTTTAGTTATCTATTTCTTTTGCGTTTTCTTTGTTTATCGTTCAGTTTATATTTGCTCCTAACCACTGTAGATTGCCAATTTATCTGATCAAATAATTATTGAATGTGGAAGGTTGTACGTTTACCTGCCGAAGACCGAGTTTAATCAAAATATATTACTTCTTCAAATAGGACAGAGAATAAATCCGAATCTAAACATAAAATTAGATAAATTCGAACCGCAAACTACATACGAACAGTACCATTGACTGTCTCTCAGTGTCGATTTGGAGTTCCGATTTTGGCTAACATTATTTCTATGGTATACATTTTTCTATTGTTTCTTTCATTTAAACTTGAAGAATCGCTTAGTGTAGACATGCTTGTTACATTAGAGCTGTATGTTTGACGTGTCCTATTCAATAATGCATATCCAAACTAAATGTGTTTTATTTGTATGGGAAAAAAGTTCACCAATATTTATGTACCAATTTTATGTGCAACTCAATTATAAAGTGCGTGAAAGGGATGGCCCGCTTTTATCGTACAGTGGATGTACTTTACTGGAAACGCTCTTTCTAGGCTTTTAAGTTAGCGCCAATCAAGTTTCTAACATATATATTCAGACAGTTGTTGTACTCGAGAAATTCCATTCTTACCACTTCATTCAATTATGTATTTTTTCCACTTTGATAAAAATCGAAAAAAGGAAAATCCAATTAGCTAAGTGATGTATGTGATTGTGTAAACTGAAATATTCCCAGTGTCCAAAATAAATAATGTCTCGGAACTATTCAACAATGATGCTTGATTGGCAGATTGTTGAGAGACAAGAAATGTAATATTTCAAGAATACCCAGATACCGTCAGGCAAGTCAATGTAGTCAGTACCATACATCAGGCCCTATCTGCCGCTATTTGTTGTGATAAGACTTGCCATATCACCCATGGCAAAATGATTTTGAAATACAAACTTCGTTCTATTTTTTTGAAAATATTCGTTGAACACATCAACGTGTGCGGTTTAAACTCTCTACGAGTTACATAAATAAAAATAGATACAATAAATTCAATTTAAGAAAGAAAAAAAAACATTAGACGGAAACGACGCATTTTTTAATTGTAATCCCAAAATGTTCATAATAAAGACACATCTTATTAGTAAAACAGCAATAGCAACAGATAGCATCAAATGAACAACGATTTCAACTGTCATTGAATGCTCCAAACGGGCAATGTTATACTGGTATAACATCAAAAGAAGTCTCTAGATAGTTTTGTCAATACCTATGTGGTATTGAAGGTTGTAAATGATCATTCTACGCCTGACAAAGAGTATACTATGGATCTTTCAAAGTATGTTCTCGTTTAACAAAAATGTAGCGAGGACACGTTAAAGTCTAGCGTGCGGCAGCTCTTTTGTTTTTTACCCACACACAGACCTTGTCCTGAGGTTATAAACAATAACTTCCAAAAAACAAGTGATACCAACTGCCCCGAATCTCTTGGGGGAGCTGGGTTAAAAGAAGCAGGCAATTGGTACGGCTTTGAAACCATCGTTAACTTCACAACCGAAGAACGTCGCAATGAAACAAATGCACAAACAAGTAAAAAGACGTGCATGATACGTTAACACAGGGTGATGTGGATATCGTCTGATAATGCTGAGAACAGCACATTTTGTGTATATAAAACATATTCGTGTAAAACTGTAATTATTTCTGAATAGCTAGGTATTTTTCGCGTCTACACATCATCATTCAGATCACATGGATTGTTCATAGCACACACGTATCGATTGTAATAAAACTAACAGGCTTTTTACCATTTCATAGGTGTTAAAATCTCTATTGTTCCGTCAGCATTTACTTGAAATTAACATATAGCTATCACGTCATTAGAAACGTTACAGTTAGTATACAATGTATTGTTACTATTTGACAATTGACCTAAATGCGATTTTTAAGTGTAGATCTCAGTGACGGTCGGTCATAGCATCAGATGTTATAGTGATTTTACCGGAGTCGTAATCATCTAGAATAATCATGGACGTGTAATGAAGCATGCATAAAGATGAAAGAGTCGGCTATTAAAACGAGGTGTATCGTCGTAATTCATATCGGAGATGTATGTCATTGAGTATCATCCACTCGTTATGGAATACAGCGTGGTCATCACTACATAATACATTCTCATGTAAATAATTTGTCCAGCCTATGAACATTTTTTTAGCCAATAACTAGAAAAACAAATTCCATTGCAGTTCACTTCATCATATTTTGAAAACAAGGATTCAAACATTTTATATATCACTTGTCGATTAACCCTGAAAAAATAGGACAGAACATCAAGGGTAAAATATCAAATTATTGTATGAAAATACTTGCATAGACTGAAGTCTAATGAATGTCTAACGACTCTGGTGAATCTGACTCATGATTCTGTACTTAAAGACCTATCAACAGGAAGGGTGAAAACCACAATTTGTTTACTGATTGGGCATATGAATGATTTGTTGCTGGGTGTTATGTGATGTAACACTAAAAAAGCTGTTAGCAGGTTACCGGGTTTGATGACCTACTCTTGTACTTCGTAATTCCTTGCATAGGTTCTCACTGACAACGGGATAACTAATGGAAACCATATTTCATATTGATACACTCAAAACAACTAATTACCAAAACGCAAAAGCAAACTTACCGCGCAGGCATTACCAAGCATGACAATGTGTCATTTCTTTTTGATAAATCATAACACTGCATCCTGTCAATGAACTCTGATTTTATCTTTAACGTCTTTATTAGAAAATTGATCAACAGGGATGATTTTTTACTACGGTGTTTGTTAAAGGTGATAGTTTTGATACTTTCCTTTTCTTCATAGAAATATTCCCTTTTCCACCATCGTTGGAGTTTTTCTTTTTTGCAGCTAATTCAATATCTATCTAAGGGCTTGGTCCAAATATCCAGATTTCTGTGAGAGATTCTGATTGTCGACGGAAAAAAACTTACAACAAAGGGTTTCAGGAGATGCAGTTTAGTTATGGACAAGTTTTATTCCGTCTTTGCGTATTGCAGAGTTATCTTCTCTTGAGAGCAGGCATTGATTGTTACGTCATTTGTTTGTGAGAGTAACGTCATCAATTTTTGAGAAAACGACGTAATTTTCTCACACGAACCAATGACGTAACAATCAATACCTGCTCTCAAGAGAAGATAACTCTGCAATACGCAAAGGCGGAATAGTCGCAATCATGATCTCATTGGAAACTATTACATTTCCTTATGCAACAAGGAAATGGACGTTTTGTTCCCTTAAGTGCCGGGTAGTTTCTTTTTCGCTATCTATGTCGTTGTGCATGTGTCATAACCTCGATTAATTTTGCTGTAGATTAACACAACTGGACGCTTACCGTTTCAGAGTACTTGGCATCACAACATGTACCTTATACATTTTCAAGTATCTCCGTAACAATCTATGTGTTGTTGTAATTTTGCCCTACTTACATCGATTATATGTTCGAACTATGAGTTTGTGTACTGTGGTATTCTGTTGTGTTTTATACATATCGTTAGGTTCTGTTGTAGTCTACGCAGTGTATAACACGTCTGCAGATAATACGTTTGGAGATTGGGACTAAATGAATACACAGAATATATTCTTTAATGATCATTTAATACACATATAAATTCAAGCAAACTAGTACAATTGTGTACGGAGTAGTATTAGATTAAATTACATTATCATTTAAAACATTAGCACTTATGAGCAGTTACATTTTGCTATTCAATATAGACCACTACGGCGTCTTGTTATACATGATTGTATTTGTCTGCCAAACAGAACAAGCGCATTTCTGTGTTACAGCGAGTCTCATTAAGCGGCTTTTCCAACTCAAACACTCTTCTGGTATATCACGGAAGAGCAGCGGATTAATATCCTACTACATTACCTTTAATTTGTAAAAGCACATCATGTGAGTGTAAATCACCGAGATTGCTGAATAAGTAGAATGTATTGTATGGAAACGTAACCTATCTGTACATAGAAAACAGCATAACCAAATCACATTGATAGATTAAAATATTCCCCCAATCAACAGCTAGGTATATCTATAGACGAGATTAGCCTGTCTGACATGAAGACATGTCAAAATAAGTAAACATCAATATCTATTGCGCCTTTACATTTAAGGACTAGAGTCCTGTTCAGCCATTTAATTGATGATATATCACTTTACCATTTTCTAAAACGAATCACAGGCCTTTTGTCTGTCTTTTGTTACGCAACATTCCATTATAATGTTCTCCTTTGCAGACAGTCTATATGATCATACTGTTAATTTGGCGGCTATATATTTAGCACGCTAACCCTGGTGACCGCAGTTCCGTAAGAAGAGATAATGGGCAAATACTCCATGCACTTTAAAAGAACACGATATACCACGAGACCAGAGTTCATATGATAAGCAAAGACCACAATAGTACATTGATAATTATCTAAGATAGCATTCGTTATGTAAAGTGCTGTTAGTTTATTTTGTCAATATTACCGGCAAGGTGTCAATCCACTCTGAGGAATATTTTACACTTTTTAGCATCACCCGATTTTAAACAATGGATTTTCAATTTCTAGCTTGTGAAATATGATGAGCAAGATTAATTCCAAAGAAAACACCAAAGTATCAAATATAAAAACAGGATTTCTGGAGAATAAAGCAAATCAGGAGACATGCTGAATTTTACCAATAAAGAAAGCGATATTGGGTGTTTCAGAAAGGGAACTAGAAGGTGCCTAAAGTGTATCAGAAACTATACCTTTCAGTTAAACTAACAGTTCAATCTACATATTAACCATCAAAAGGATAATACATGTAAAGGCGTAGGATTTAATACTCCGTTTATCACTCGACGCATCTATCAATACAATAGTTTAAATACAACAAGAGCGAACTATGACATGTAGGCTAATGGTGACAATGACACGATTACGTTGGGTGGCATTACCATGGTGACTAGCATCCTTTCGAAACCACTGGATTCACTTTAAGTCACGTTGATTTTCTTTATGTTTTGGTGACATTTTCGTTCCCATTGCTGTGTTTTGGATTTTCACTTCCAATTTCTAGTACATTAAAGTGTACAAACCTTCGCAACCAATCAGATAAGTATCTATTACAATCGGGTATATATGTAAACGCACAAAAAACATATCAGCAACAAAACACTACCAAAGTGTCAACAATACCGTTATTCGAACTCAGAATCGATAAAAAAACCTACAGCAACATATGAACAAATGAAAGATTTACAAGGAGACCCTTGAAAAGGGCAGAATGAGACTCGTTGTTCCAGAAAGGTGAGTGTCTTCTACTTTATCGACGAAACATACAATTTAAATCTAGGAAAAGGCAAGAAATAAGAAGCAAAATCTTAGGGAAGAAAATATGTTAATGTGGTGAAATAGTGTCGCCGAACTCGGCAAAGATAGTATCAACTAGAAACTCAATCATTTCCACTATTTCATCCCAAAAAAATAAAAAAAATTGCCTTTGTTGTGTTTTTCACAAAATGTTTTTCAGACATATATTTCCATCGCCATTCGCCTTTCTTGAGAAGGCTTTTACAATCCAAAAAGGAAAGCGCTTCTTCTGTTTGGTATGAGTAAGGATGTGAAGAGTGGAATTTCCAAACGTTTCGATAGAAGAACTATTGTTTAGAAGAAAATTCATCAGATCTTTTGAATTTTATAAAATCTTAATCCCCCCAAAATCCACTTCTGGAGCATACAGTGTCATAATACAACTTTAAGCCTGATTTAATGATGGTAGGAATTCCTGTTTTAAAGTTTAAAAATCCAATACCAGCAAGGCAGGTCGTATCATTAAAGAAAGTATTACAGAAGCTTGACAAGCTATATTTCGCAATAAAATATTGAAATATATTTAGGAAGGGTTTTCTTGGTTATCAAGAAAGCCTAGTCCCTTTTGCAATCAGAAAATGTTACAGTATTTGCAGACTAGGATTAAGGTGTTTGATGTTATATCTGCAGACACAACTACATACCTTTTAGGAAGATCATTTGAGTGTGGTTTTATTTTGACTCTTGATTTCAAGCAGCTAATGCCTAATTGAAAGAGGTACAAATGTACCTGATATATTTAACCTACTCTGAAAGTGATTTGAATTCAGTCTGCTCTCGTGTTGCCCACCGCCTGACGTAGTCTTCCAAATATTCCATTAGTAGTTCTCGTAGATTTTCATTATAATAACTATTTAGATCGCCAGTTACTTCGTGCCCAGATAGACCATAGTTGTAAGGGAATGCAAAACGAAAGTATGCTGATGAGGAGTAATTCTTAAGTCATCTAAATCCAGCTGTTGTGGTATTTGCTTGTAGTTGAAAAGCTTGAAAGGAATGGGTTTTATTTACAATGAAATAGTGGGGGTACTTTTGCACGGAAGGACTTTTGTATGTAAGCCTTGGCGGACTTTCGATACAGTATAATATAATAATAATAATGCTGTTAATACAGTCCTTTCATTTGTCGCCAATTTGATTTTCATCAAATTCTGAATAACCGGAATGTGAATGTCGTGACTATCCGTCCAAACAGGCGTAAATATTGTTTACGAAGTATGTAAAATATATTTTACATTACCATTTTGGAATTTTACAGTTATCTGTTAACAAACAATACAACGGTAACCGCGAACCAATTTGTAGTATGTAACCCTGTATCGCTGAATATTCAGTGACTTTATTGACCTCATGAGTGACATATTACATCATCCAAGTTAAACATACTTGATAATACACCTCTGTCGTAGAGATTAACACTTGAGGACCTCAGAGAGTGTGTCTATCATAAAGACTTTGATAAATGCGTAAGAACTTTACCCTTTCCTTCCTGATTATTAAAGATTTAGTAAATATCAACAATGGACTTCACTTACGAAACACTCTTCATACAGGATAATAGGATAATATAATCAACTACATTTATATCTGTTTAAAAGCGTTTAACTTGATATTGTATGAAGTGGCATTTTACCTAAATTGGTTCGATTGCAACATAGCTAGACCCGAGGTATTGTTGACAAATCAATCATGATCCATGCATTGTTAGCGTCGCGTTAACAGCTTAGCAGTAGGGAATGGTGTGCCGTGTCTTTTACTTAATGGGTATGCTAGCCACTATAAAGGAAACAATGCTTCATTATATCTTGCGAATGCTTCAAGACATGCACTTATATTTGTTGAGAGCCATTATTGAGGAAAAATATCATTATAACAAGTATACGACGGACACTATGTCAATAACATTTTCTGCATGTCATCTTCTTCTGTCTGTCCTTTCTTGATGCCGGTAACCATGCATTATAAAAAGCCCGGTGCTCCTTTTTTTATTAAATTGCTCAACTTCGATTTTAACAAATAAGAAAACTAAGTAGCTATCAGAACGAAAGAGTTGTATTATATTGCTGATATTTGTGTATGATAATGATCAGTTCGATCAAACCACAGATTAGTGTGTGTATGATAATGATCAGTTCTATCAAACCAGAGATTTATGTGTGTGTGATAATGACCAGTTACAATGTATATCATAACCACAGATTTATGTGTGTGATAATGATCAGTTCTATCAAACCACAGATTAGTGTGTGTGATAATGATCAGTTATATCAAACCACAGATTAGTGTGTGTGTGATAATGATCAGTTCTATCAAACCACAGATTT
>NW_018406776.1:307003-341077 GCF_002113885.1 Mizuhopecten yessoensis | reverse complement strand
TGATAATGATCAGTTCTATCAAACCACAGATTAGTGTGTGTATGATAATGATCAGTTCTGTCAAACCACAGATTTGTGTATGTGTGATAATGATCAGTTCTATCAAACCATAGATTAGTGTGTGTGATAATGATCAGTTCTATCAAACCACAGATTAGTGTATGTGTGAAAATGATCAGTTCTATCAAACCACAGATTAGTGTGTGTGTGTGATAATGATCAGTTTTATCAAACCACAGATTTGTGTGTTATAATGATCAGTTCTATCAAACCTAAGGTTTTTTGTGTGTGATAATGATCAATTCTATCAAACCACAGATTAGTGTGTGTGTGTGATAATGATCAGTTCTGTCAAACCACAGATAAGTGTATGCATGATAATGATAAGTTCTATCAACCACAGATAAGTGTGTGTGTGATAATGATCAGTTCTATCAAACCACAGATTAGTGTGTGTGTGATAATCATCAGTTCTATCAAACCACAGATTAGTGTGTGTGATAATGATCAGCTCTATCAAACCACAGATGTTTGTGTGTGTGTGTGTGTGATAATGATCAGTTCTATCAAACCACAGATTAGTGTGTGTGTGTGATAATGATCAGTTCTATCAAACTACAGATTAGTGTGTGTGTGATAATGATCAGTTCTATCAAACCACAGTTTAATGTGTGTGTGATAATGATCATTTCTATCAAACCACAGATTAGTGTTTGTGTGATAATGATCAGTTCTATAAAACCACAGATTAGTGTGTGTGTGAGATAATGATCATTTCAATCAAACCACTGATTTGTGTGTGTGTGATAATGATCAGATCTATCAAAACACAGATTAGTGTATGTGTGATAATGACCAGTTCTCTCAAACCACAGATTAGTGTGTGTATGATAAGGATCAGTTCTAGCAAACCACAGATTAGTGTGTGTGCGTGATAATGATCAGTTCTATCAAGCCTCAGATTAGTGTGTGTATGATAAAGATCTGTTCTATCAAACCACAGATTGGTGTGTGTGTGTGATAATGATCAGATCTATCAAACCACAGATAAGTGTATATGTGATAATGATCAGTTCTATCAGACCACAGATTAGTGTATGTGTGTGATAATGATCAGTTCTTTCAAACCACAGATTTGTGTGTGTTTGATAATGATCAGCTCTATCAAACCAAAGATTAGAGTATGTGTGATAATGACCAGTTCTCTCAAACCACAGATTAGTGTGTGTATGATAAGGATCAGCTCTATCAAACCACAGATTTGTGTGTGTTTGATAATGACCAGTTCTATCAAACCTCAGATTAGTGCGTGTATGATAATGATCTGTTCTATCAGACCACAGATTAGTGTGTGTGATAATGGTCAGTTCTATCAAACCACAGATGTTTGTGTGTGTGATAATGATCAGTTATATCAAACAACAGATTAGTGTGTGTTTGATAATGATCAGTTCTATCAACCCTCAGATTAGTGTGTGTATGATAATGAACTGTTCTATCAAACCACAGATTAGTGGGTGTGTGTGATAATGATCAGTTCTGTCAAACCACAGATTAGTGTGTGTGGGTGATAATGATCAGTTTTATCAAACCACAGTTTAATGTGTGAGTGATAATGATCAGTTCTATCAATCCTCAGATTAGTGTGTGTATGATAGTGATCTGTTCTATCAAACCACGGATTAGTGTGTGTGTGATAATGACCAGTTCTATTAAACCCCAGATTAGTGTGTGTATGATAATAATCTGTTCTATCAAACCACAGATTATTGTGTGCGATAATGATCAGTTCTATCAAACTACAGATTAGTGTGTGTGTGATAATTATCAGTTCTTTCAAACCACAGATTAGTGTTTGTGATAATGATCAGTTATATCAAACAACAGATTAGTGTGTGAGATAATGATCAATTCTATCAAACCACAGATTAGTGGGTGTGTGTGAGAATGATCAGTTCTATCAAACCACAGAGTAGTGTATGTGTGATAATGATCTGTGCTATCAAACCACAGATTAGTGTGGGTGTGATAATGATCATTTCTATCAAACCACAGATTAGTGCGTGTGTGATAATGATCAGTTCTATCGAACCACAGATAAGTGTGTGTATGATAAGGATCAGTTCTATCGAACCACAGATAAGTGTGTGTATGATAAGGATCAGTTCTGTCAAACCACAGATTAGTGTGTGTATGATAAGGATCAGCTCTATCAAACCACAGATTAGTGTGCGTGTGTGATAATGATCTGTTCTATGAAACCACAGATTAGTGTGTGTGTGTAATAATGATCAGTTCTATCAAACCGCAGATTTGTGTGTGTGTGTGATAATTATCAGTTCTTTCAAACCACAGATTTGTGTGTGTGTGACATAATGATCAGTTCTATCAAACCGCAGATTTGTGTGTGTGTGTGATAATTATCAGTTCTTTCAAACCACAGATTAGTGTGTGTATGATAATGAACTGTTCTATCAAACCACAGATTATTGTGTGTGATAATGATCAGTTCTTTCAAACCACAGATTTGTGTGTGTTTAATAATGATCAGTTCTATCAAACCGCAGATTAGTGTGTGTGTGATAATGACCAGTTCTATCAAACCACAGATTATTGTATTTGTGATAATGATCTGTTCTATCAACCCCCAGATTAGTGTGGGTGTGTGATAATGATCAGTTCTATAAATCCACAGATTAGTGTGTGTGTGAGTTATTGATTAGTTCTATCAAACCACAGATTATTGTATTTGTGATAATGATCTGTTCTATCAGACCACAGATTAGTGTGTGTGATAATGATCAGTTCTTTCAAACCACAGATTTGTGTGTGTTTGATAATGATCAGTTCTATGAAACCTCAGATTAGTGTGTGTATGAAAATGATCTGTTCTATCAAACCACAGTTTAGTATGTGTGTGTGTTAATGATCAGTTCTATCAAACCATAGATTAGTGTGTGTGATAATGATCAGCTCTATCAAACCAAAGATTAGAGTATGTGTGATAATGACCAGTTCTCTCAAACCACAGATTAGTGTGTGTATGATAAGGATCAGCTCTATCAAACCACAGATGTTTGTGTGTGTGATAATGATCAGTTTTTATCAAACCACAGATTAGTGTGTGTATGATAAGGATCAGTTCTGTCAAACCACAGATTAGTGTGTGTATGATAAGGGTCAGTTCTATCAAACCACGGATTAGTGTGTGTGTGTGATAATAATCAGTTCTATCAAACCACAGATAAGTGTGTGTGGGATAATCATCAGTTCTATCAAACCACAGATAAGTGTGTGTGGGATAATCATCAGTTCTATCAAACCACAGATAAGTGTGTGTGGGATAATCATCAGTTCTATCAAACAACAGATTAGTGTGTGTTTGATAATGATCAGTTATATCAAACCACAGATTTGTGTGTGTTTGATAATGATCAGCTCTATCAAACCACAGATTAGTGTGGGTGAGATAATGATCAGTTCTATCAACCCTCAGATTAGTGTGTGTATGATAGTGATCTGTTCTATCAAACCACAGATTAGTGTGTGTGTGAGAGAATGATCTGTTCTATCAAACCACAGATTAGTGTGTGTGTGTGATAATGATCAGTTCTATCAAACCACAGATTAGTGTGAATGCAATGGTAAAATCGAAGATAAGATCATTTTCATATGTCATGCGAGACATGAGAGAGTAGAAGTTTTTAGCTATGACAGAATCACTCTCCTTACACTAGTGTTGGTAGGCTATACTTAAACCTTTAAAACACACAATAGACCCCAGTCTATGTGTCTTGTCAGTATATATGACAGTCTGTTGGGAACAGGTATACTGTGGCGATTCCAGATGGAAGCCCTGATCTGTCTTTCAATGATACCTTCTCCTTTTTCTTTTTTAAACAGTGAAAAAGACCTGGTCATTCACATAGTTTTATGGGCAAAATGTTAATATAAAGTCGGCTTGCTTCCTCTCATCAATTGACGATGGCTTTCTTGGTAATTGCGATGGTCTTGTTTCTCTTGCATCGCATCTTAACAAAGTGTGTTTAACTTTTTCAAAAGTATAGTCAAGTTTTAAGGCTGTCAAAATACCGTTTCTGTTATATCGTGCGGATGTGTCTAATAATCATTTTATTTAATTGTTGACGTCGCTGTTGTTTGAGTGTTGTTTTTAAAGGTATTCATTTGTTTTGCATTTGCATATAAAAAAGCCCATTCTGCTTACCAAGGTATCATGATTTTTTTTTATCATATTTGGCTAATTCTAACATTTTTTTTATTTGTATTTCAATAGATAGAACATACTATTGGTGCAATCAGAACCTAAAGTCATCGGAAACCGATAGCGGCTACACAAACGAACATTTCACAGATAAAAAGTAATGCATAAAACTCTGTCGCTACAAAACACGTCCTGCCGAACATGGCTGTGTTTAGTATTTTAAGTAAATAAATCACTGTATCGGACACATTTATCCTTATTTTAATCCTTATGCCGTTTCATATTTGTTCTCATTGTCAGCATCGATCCCTACTATTCTGTTTTACCGCTTGATTAAATACGTATTTTGGCTTTAATTTCAATTTCTTGTAACTTCAACGATGTTGAGTCAAGCATCACGTAATCGGAGGTAATGTAGCAAACATACCTGATACACTACATTTGGTTTTTTTGTTTTGTTTTATTAATAGTTCGTCAGCGTTTATGTCTGTAGAACTGTTTGCACCTGTCTAATTTGATGTTGCGTTATTTCTAGTACAGACTTGATATTTAATCTGATATGATTCATGGTCTTTAAGTAAAGCGAAAAGAAGGATTGATGCTTCGTTACGATAGGGATTTACAAGTCGCGACGATAATAAAAACAACTGGATAGTTCTGGCGGTGTTAACTGGTTTTCAAACACTTGTTTTGTAATTTCATAGAAGACATACCCCTTACTGCTTTAAAGCTCTAATATTTAGATTTATTACATAAAACTTGATCCTGTACGGAGAGCCGATTAAATTGTTTTCTTGCTAGTCTCAGTGAACACCATGTGCTTTCGTCCGGACTATTAATAATCTTTAATGTCATAAATAAACCTGGCACCTTATAAGCAGTTAGTGTTTTCATGATCAGCAGGACCTATACAACTACCGGAGTGACGTCCGAGTGTGACCGTGCCCACCCAACGGGTCCTATGTGTATACATATACACTAGTACGTAGATTGGGTCGTATACGTTTTAAGCAGCAATATATGATGGGTTTACCCTGACTGAAAGACTTGACCATGATACTCTGTGAGCCTTATCACTTACATTCCATGCAACACTGGTTTGTTATGAATTTCAAGGGGATTCACATGAGCAGGGATCAGAGGGGCGATGGTGAGAATGATAATGACTGTAAGTGCTGTGTTGTTCATCCTTAAAATAGTGCGCGTAAAACTGGCACGCCTATTAGGAACAGCTTAACAGGTTATATTGACCTGAAACAGGTATTACCACGTAACTGGACTGGAAACAACTAATGTGTTATTGAGAAGAATGTAGAGATTGTTATCACTGCCAGCAATGGACGAGATAGAAAGTGATACGGTTTCACCAACAGTGTCGTCTTAGTGAAAACATTAACAGCTGGGTACTCTCAACTGTCTCACACAATTCATTAATAAACACAGCCTTCACCTACTGGGTCTTACATATATAAGTTGTATTAGTTGTAGTGGTTGGGAAACAGGACATAGATTAATCCTAGAGATTTATAGAAACGTGCTTACTGTACTTCTATGAAAAATACAAAGCAGAGTAAACAGATCAAGAGTTCTTAAATGTACTTAGTGAATTATTAGTGAACAGGTATCAGTCCACAAAGGTTGGCGCGATGTTTTTTCTGATGAAAATTCATATCTTGTAAGACAATTGAAATCCAGAATTTTAAATTATGAATATGTGATTTAATCCAAAAAGCTTATTTCAAATGCTAAATGAAAGTTGCATCGAAAGATCAAATACAAGATTTAACCTCATTTGGGGCCTACTGGGTAACCAATCTAGTCAGAGCGTCCGTGTGAAAACTGCCTATGTTTGATTTGACAACCTCAATGTTATAACTTGCACTATGGATTAAATACCGAGTATAATTTACATGTCTTAAATAAATTGGCGTTTTCACAATAAACTATAAGAAATAGACGTGATTTTACCGCAACGGCGTCACTTTATCCGATATCTTCTTGATACCAGTTTTATTACTACACAACAATGTACTTACGAGTAATTGCGTTTCTGATTCCCTTATGTTAACTTTCATAGGAATATAGAAATCATCAGATAAGAAATGCATCAACTGAGAAGAACTGATGTGTAAGGATAAAATCGTCATAGGTTAAACTCACGTCGAAGTCTCGTTTTGATGTCGTGTAACGAATTTTTGTTATATTCAGCGAGAGAGAGAGAGAGAGAGAGAGAGAGAGAGAGCGAGAGAGAGAGGTCATAGCTTGAAGATATTTAATGTGAGATCGTGGAAGTGATCTTCTCCGACTCAGACGGCACTAGTTAGACTGTCAACTATTCACAACACTCTGTTTTTCTAATGTTCATCACTTCCCGTGCCTCTGTTGCCTTCTCCTTGTAAATTCGATTCCTTCTGGTATTTTTGTTTCACTGGTGCCGTTTGTATCANTTGGCTTAATTCCAAACGACCAAAAAGTATCAGCTGCAGGTCCAGAGGAATGAAATAGTTTAGTTCAGGATATAATTTAATTCTTTGTTCTACATAATTGTTACAATCAAAAAAGAGATGGTATGTATCTTCAACAGGATGACCACATTGACAGTGTCGGAAATTTATTAGATTTGCATGGAATAGATCGTTAATTAAAGTACTAGCTCTGTTTCTTAATCTGGTATGTAAAATATTAAGTTTTCTATCGCCAATCAGATAATAATTAGGAACATATAAATTTGAAGATTTATGAGAGAATTCTTAAACGCTGTATGTGAAACTCTTTGTCTTATGTCTAGGTTTAATTGGTTCCAAAGTCGGATTGTAGAAGGGAAATAGGAAGAGCTTGAAAGTTGAAGTCGGAAATTAGGAAGATATTAATTATCGGCATTACGGAGGTTGTATTGTGAATTTACAGAGACAAGAGGAGACAGTAGAAAAGTAAGATAGGTTGGCGTGAGATTATTGCGAATTTTGTAGAATAGTTGAAGTTTTCTCCTAGATCTTCTCTCAGGTAAGGGTTCGAAACCACTTTCGGAGTATAAAGATGCTCTGCTAGAATAAGAGGGTAAACCCGTAATTATCCGTGCAGACTCAAGTTAAAGTTTTTCTAGTTTGTCTGTGTCACCGAGAGTACACCCATCCCATACCTCGCAACAGTATTCTAGTAATGGAAGAATATAGGATCTGTATATTTTATTAAGAGTTGTTCTATTTGATATATATAGTTTGCGCAGTACACTTACCTGTTTTGAAACTTTTTGGCATATATTATCAATGTGGTTACTCCATTTACAATTACATGTATTATCCAGAACTACTCCGAGGTGTCTATGATTATCCACGAAGTCAACACTTTCATTATTAAAATTAATATCTATAACATAATCAAGTTCTATGTTTGAAATGAGCAATGCTTTCGTTTTTACAGGATTGAATTCAACTGGCCATTTGTCTGCCCAATTTTGGATCTTACCTAAGTCATTGTTAATTTTAGTTTCAATGGCCCGAGGAGATTCTACCGAACATAATAAAGAGGTGTCATCTGCAAATAATTTGGAAAGGCTTTCAAGATTATCAGAAATATCATTAATAAAGAGAATGAATAATAAAGGACCTAGAACCGAACCCTGTGGAACGCCAGCATTAGTATTTCTCATATGTGATTTAGTATTACCAACAAATACCTGTTGTTGTCTATCACTAACATAATTATTTAACCAATTCAACAATTTCCCCGAAATACCATAATTTTCTTGTTTTACTTTCAGTCCCTTGTGCCACACACGATCGAACGCCGTAGATGGTGTGTGCTGTTCCATTAACTGAAAAGCTACATCAAATTGTAACATCAAAAATGTGTGTATTAAATCTTCTCTGAATGAAGAAAAATATAGATACAAAATCGTTTTTGTGTAGACGCACTTTATCAAATTTGTAAAATATCCTGTTCAAAATTATGAAACTAATACTCTGAACAAAACACAGTTTTGCACTTTTATGTAGAATAGTCATTTGAGAGTTATTGGAGATGGTTTTCGTAAAGTTTTGACTGTAACGCCATTGCTATACATGTTACGTCAACAGTACGGAGACGGTGTTGTTGGCTGTATCAGGAATGCTATGGGAAAGTATCAAACACGTCAAATTAAATTATCTAAATAAAAACCATTAATGAAGTAGAATGTTTTATATGTAAATGGATATTTAAGTGAACAAATATTCTAACAAATGCTTTTGAATTGCTTTTTAACACGAATTTTCTATGTAATGTCTCTAAACTGCATTCGCTTTCGATTAGTTTCATGTGAATTGCATTGTTTTCAACAAATTACATTGACTAACCAGATAGTTAAATATTTAAAACTAATTGTATCATGCATGAAACAAGCGGGAGATCAATTAGCTTGTGGGGTTGTTACAAACTAGTTACGATGATAATACATTATAATTAAATTCAAATAAAATATCCTGTAAAATACCGGGAAGTATCTACCGAGCTCTCAGTTGGGACACTCTACGCAATAAAGAACAACAAAGCAAACTTCTTCATACTTTAAATGCGGCATTTTACTCAATTATACTTTATATTCATGTTTAAAATAGATTATGTTTTTTTCCTGAATCTTGAAGATCGGTTATTTTAAGTGCTCTTACAGAGAATTTTACTGCTTCCATTTACTCTTCTTAGTGTAAGATATTTACCGGTAATATCCAATCATGTTCTTCACGTTACTACAGTTGTACAACGGTTTCGCCCAATCCCAACCTGGACAACCCTGTTACATAAACATTTTATTGCCGACAACTTTATCTGAATGTTATCATCAGAAAGAATACCGCATAAAACGAATAGTTTATCCGACCATCTCCTCCTACAGGGTAATGGGATTATTACTCACAAAATCTGTTTCATTAGCGTGTTCAACTAATTGAAAACATGATGTTTCACATGATGCCTGTAAGTAAAATAAAAACAGATAACCTTGACTGAAATTCAGCTAGATAATAGCTGTGCATCTGATTGACTAAAGTCATACTTTGGTTGCAAAATGCAAAAGTATCTGAGGCAAAACGCGTTCTAATAAATTTAAAATAGATAAGCGTTATGAAGTGGATCGTATGCAGTTTTGTTTGTGTTTGAAACGGTGCGCTTTTCATAAAACCTTAATGCACTCGGAAATAGCTAAGCTAAGGTGTTTACATCAATATATATAAGTGCACGAGAGGGGAGATATTTCATATCTGGATTTCTAATAAATCCTTATCGCATTCTTTCCCTAGCGGTACATGGATGCATACGTAACGGTTATACGAGGTCACAGGTATCAGGTCGTCAACGGAAGCTGTTAAACCTAAGTTTGGGAGCAGCGTACTCGCAAACTTCAGATGTTTATTGACGTTATAAAATAACTGCTTCAAGGCAACACTAGATTAATCGACATTATATAAAGGGGAGTGCCTGCAATTTTTTTCACTTTACAAATAACAGTAACCATAAACAATTTACCATATTTTCGTAAGATTATTGTCATAAAGCATGTTTTTCTAAACCACAGGGCACACATACATTAGTTTAGTTGTGAAGGAAACGTTAATGATTCAGTGCTTGGACAATATTCGTTTTGTTTTGTTCATATCCTTCAGCCTTTTATTGTAACTAAAGCGTATTCACTACACTGTCTTCTGGTAATATCCTCACAATGGTCAAATCACTACTCATTTATTCACCTTAAGATAACATATGTACTGACTGATTCGGACGTGAGTGTGATTGATGTACGACGTATCCCTTTTAAACCGATTCACGATTGAGGAAGCGACCAGGTACGTGTTGAAGTGGTCTGTACGGTTCAGGTTTGTTTCGTGAACCTATTACCACCACAACCTCAGTCGGACATGATATCACAAGGTTATACCACTGATTGACGTTAAAGCTATATAGTTCAGCCTATTTCCGTACGTTATTGAACTTGACCAGTGAGTTACACCTCGACTTTGAATTAGCATAGTATAATAGTTAGTTGAAAATGTTGCCTAGGAAGCGCGCTATTAGCGGCAGCTGACACCTGCTTGAGTTTGATATGCAGTTAAACTGGTACATAACTAGTCTCGATGTATATTCAAAGGTGTGCAGAGCGATATCCTATCCGTGTTAGTTGTTCTCTACCAACATGTATATTTCAATTGGCAATATAGATCCTTACTCTACGTATACTATATTCACTATATGTGGTTACCATGGCGTGGATTCCTGACAGCAGAACTGCCGAAGGTTCGGTTAACCCTTACATCAGAGTACAGTGTGTATGCAAATTAGGAAAGGCATTAACACGATACGCTTATCGCATACACATCCCTAGGGATTTGTCCCGCTGTGGATCAGCGGGGACAATACCATCGATAAGTGAAATGTGCATATACAATTTAAACCCTGGAATGTGTTAACGTGTGTAACAGATATAAGCAGATTTTTCATGATAAGTGGCGTGTATGATATGACCCGAGTTTTCACACCAGGGAAATCATGTTGCGGTAGTATATTTAGCCTCTGGTATTCGGGGTAAAAATGCAAACAAAACAAATGTTAAAATTGAAAAATCATCCTGTGGGGAAGAATGACAAATGTATATGTCATGAGATAGAAGGTGTTATGTAAACGACTGCTCATGTTACTTGTTGAAACTATCATGGCCAAGCGACTTTTAAGAACGTTTTGTGGTCAATAAACAAAGCAATAACTGTTATATGTAGCATGACAAGAACGATACTCAAAAGTATTTCCTAAATAACCTTTTTTTTTTTTTTTTTAAGTTCAATGTCTAGATTGACCACGTACATGTTAATGTAACAGAACGAAGACTATGTTCTCACAATCTGAGGTTGATTTCGCAGCTCCTAGATTGCCTAAATGCGAGTACATTATATTCAGCATATAGTCGATAGCCCACACAACTTATTAATCTATAAACAACCCTCATCTCCCTGAAGTGACATGTGCAATCAATATATAGATACAGTATATGAAATATTGCCGACTAATTTACAAGTGCTCTAAATAAGTTTCTGTGAAATCATTAGGATGTGTCGGATACAAGATACCGTCTTCCGGATTTTCTTATTATATTATAACACGTCAACAAATACAGTTAGCTTCTACGGTATTCCCAATACTAAGTGAAGCACGTCTCATTGGACCCACTATTTTATCAGGCTGTCAAAATCGGCTCCATAATTTGTTGGCCATTTGTATACAATCTATTTTTCATGTCTCAACGTACCGTTTCATTATAAGCATCGAACCTACGTATGACGTGTGTTATCCTTTATTTAGACGCTTGTTATAGATGTTCTAATAAAAAACAATGCAATCCTACGAAGCTGTCATTACTTTGGAATCAATATTTCTTTTTATAGACAATATGACGCTTGTTTTAGGTGTTCGATGAGTCTGAACATGTCACTAGTTCAGAACCAGTATAACGCACATTATTCTGTTTGTGTTATTACATCTTACGAGCGAACATTTGTTTTTTCTTATTCCTTTCTTTACAGAGAGATATCAAAATTATATATTTTTTAATTTCGCTAGTGGAAGCAATTTTTTTCCTGAATATAATCTAATGAAAAAAGAAAAGAAAAAAAAGACACAAGCAAAGCAAATCCAGCCAAGAGGACTGGTTCAGAAGTAAACAAACTTAATAACTAAATTTGATTGAAATAAAGCAAGGACGCTTACCCTGTACTACCATATAAGAGTGCAAAATAATGCCGCCTATATTCCGCGTTGTTCCACAGAGGGTACTTTCTAATACATCTCTACTTACTGTCGGAAATGATCAGTTATTTGTGTTTATTTATTGAGGATTGTAGGGTATTTTGCTTGGTATATACACAACATTTAACATATAATACATTTGTAGTTTCCATGGCAGCCAGCAAACTATTAAGGCAAATAACCAAAAATATATAATCAGAGATTGATTCGAGCTCGATTAGTAATATGCACGTAGTGTTAGTATTTTCCTGCCGTCATTGCTATCTTTTAGTTCACAAGTAAACGTAGCGTAGCGAAGCGGCTTTGACTTTTCACAACTGGTTATATAGTGATATTTTTATGAAACGTAGCATAGTTATTAACTTGATTACAAAATAGAAAAGGTCTAGTGTTTTCTACTTTTGTTTAATTTTGGACGTATAACTATAAATTGGTGCGAATTACTATGAATAAAGCAGTGAGGCGACTTGCCAGCCTGGCATTCAAGCTTGAACCAGGGTGTGTTCACTTATGCGTTTGTGAAAGACGACAAAATATACGTCACACTCCTTCAATGTATATTTGCTATCGCTGAAGACATTATTAAATAACCTCTCTTCAGTATATCAGTATTTGAACCGTTCACATTCCCATACAGCGTTAACATAGTTTGTCTAGACATGGAATCATTAAAATTGATTCTTCAAAAATTATGTCCGAAAATTCATATCAATGTAAACAAGTTTTTGCATCAAATCCCCATCGAAGTCACGCACACATCCGTTGAAAATCCTTTCTTCATGCATCATACATGCCACGATCCAAATTCGATGTTTATCAAACAGTGATAAAGCCCCATGTGTATGCATGTGCATGACATTGGACGTGCATAACACACTGATTATATTGAATAAAACAAAAAATCTGATTGTAAACCAGTGCTCAAGCTGATATCATGACCTTTGCCTATCGCTTTGGAAATGTGGCCTGTCCAAATTGGTGTTTGGTTCAATTCAATATATATAAAAAAAATCATTCAAATATGTACTTTGGGGCGTGAAACTGTTTCAAGTATTCTTTCCGAATATAACAGCCATACTTACTGTTTAAAAATAGAAAATGTCCGTAATGAGATGCATGTTTGTCCAATTGTTTTAATTAATTCGGCTGTTTTGCCACTTTAAACAAATTTCGATTATTTAAAAACTATTTGTGTTCAAGCAATGCCATGTCGCTTTCTAACGTGTACATTTAACGACCATTCAACTTCCTAATGTGTTCAAGTGACTCCATTTCGTTTTCCTAACGTGTACAAGTAGTTGCCATATTGTATTCCTTACGTTAAAAGGGTAATTACTATTTCGTCTTTTTAACATGAACAAATAACTGCCCTTTCGTCTTCCAACGAGAATAAGTGACAACTGTGTCGATATAACAAGAGGAGCATTGTTGTACATCGAAGCAAAACGAAAAGCTTTATGTATAGAAAAAGAGGTAAACAACTGCAGCCACCACACTCTTCCCCGAAATGGTAAGAAATACGTAACCAACGATGTAAGAAATTGTAAACCGTGTTTATTATGGTAGACACCGTAATCTCTAGGACATCAGATGATGACGACGGTAGTAAAGTTTCCCTAATGTAGTCTGAAACCTGTCAGGTAGTAATAACAGTAGTTAATTGTTGATCAGAACACGTCTTTCTATGAAATCATGATAATTAAACCTGGCTCTAGTCTAGTGTATGATCTCCGTAAAGCAACATTGGTATGTTGCCGTTTGGAAAAGGATAGCCAACGATCATGAAAGGTAACTTAATATTCTTAACCATTATAATATCGTGTACGTTATTAGCGTCAGTTTACAACATAAAACACGTGTATCTATTTAGATTTGTATGTTTTATGGTGTATAAACACGGTACATAATCAGTAAATGTATACATTATATTAATACGAGGACTTTAACAGTGTAAGATATATTTTCGCTTGTTTAGTGTTTGTAGTTAGTGTACTATCATATGTCAAGGAATGAAGCAAATGATATATTAACCTTCCAGGTGGCTATAAGTATAAGTAGATATGATGTAAGTATATATCGGAATTGCATACCTGATTTAATTATATTTGCTTAATCAAATACACGATTTGGAAAATAGCTGTCAGTTCCTTTATACAGAGGCTATTGTGTTTAAACAATTTTGTTCCAAATTTCCACTTGTCAACCAAGAGATGTAATTACACATGAATAATAAGAATTACCATACAAATACTCTTCTCATCTTAAGATGAATCACCGTGCCCTGTAACGTCCTGAAACTCCATAGGATTAAAACCATTACTGAAGCAGTAGTGACCTTGGATATACATGTAATACACATTATGTAAATTATTCAAATCGTTATTTTTATCATCATATATGGACGGAAGTTACAAAAGATTTTGAATAATTAAAATGAACTAATAGAACCTATAGCCAAGTGGTAATATATATTACCCATTTCTAGGAGAAGGCATTTATAGACTTCGCCTGTTGCCCAATTCCTTTTGTATTGACACAATATACAATAAGACATTCTGAAATGAAAATATTACTCATGCAAAGAGCATCACAGAATGTGATTTATTTAGCTGGCATCACCTTGAGTATATAATAACCTTCTTCTATAAATCCTGTTACTGCAAGAAGGTCGGGCATTACAATAAAAACAAAAGACAAAAGAAAATATCTTTGCTCCAATAATACGTGATACGATTACTTCAGATCTATTAGTTGTAACTAATACAGTAATACTGACCAATGCAGTCCAAATACTCCATAGAGCTCACATAATTACGCTGACCTTGGATACATGAGGCAAGGGTTTAGAGGATAGGGTTCCTGCCAGAACTAATTAAGGAACCATGAACTCTGTTAACATTGCTCCTACAGAAATATGCTTTTATCATATCGTTTGATTAAATGTACACACAGTACGTCATCAAATTACGATCTAAAACGATACTGACTTAATATCCAGGTACAATTAACAGACATAATCTCCCGTACGGTGTACATGTAGGACAATGAGCAGCATTTACTATCACTTTAGTGTCATAGACGAACTGGCTTTTTTGCCAATATATGTCTGTATTTGATATCATAATTCTAATCAAAGGCATTTAATCATGTTCGTTGGGTAAAATATATCTATCACTGATTTTTTTTATGTTACATCTTTGCTAAAAACAGACCCTTACTTTCATAAATATACATAGAATTTGCAGAATTAAACACATGCACGATCTATTAATACATGAGATTATTTTGTACGGTGTAAATGGTATAATACATTAGTGCGTTTGATACATCTATTTTTTCAATATCAAATAATACTCATGTAAAAGAAACGGAATTCATCTTAAATTTTCATGTTGGAAATGTTGTTCACTCACCTTTATTTTCGTTCGGAGTTGATGCATGTCGCGGTTCGCATGTTTATTTCCTGGTGTTGTTCTCTTCCAAAGTAAAATTCCAACTATTGAATATGTTATTAATAGGATCGCAAGTGGCATTATGTATGTAAACAAGAGGACGCAGATGGTGAATGTTTTCCTTTGATCGGGTACGGGCCAGAGCTCCATACACTTAACATTGCCTGACCCATCGTCAATACCCCTCCCCACTGCCAACATGACGGTAGACAGAAGGAGGGACGACATCCATATTATCACAATCACATACTTTCCTCGTCTATACGTAATTCTGGATTTCAAGGGAAAGCTAACGGCCATGAAGCGATCTACCCCAATTGCCATGTTGGTGAACACGCTGGCCGCTACAGAGAATAGCTGCATAAACAGGACGATTGGACACATCGGTTTTGTAAATACCCAATGTCCTAGAATGGTGTCCGCAAACGTGAAAGGCATGCAGAATACGGCCATAACAAGGTCTGCAGCTGCTAGGTTAATTAGAAACAATCTTAGATCCGTTCTGGACCTTCGGCCCTTAAAGAAGACTAGGACCACGAGGGAGTTTCCCCCGATGGACAGAACGGTAGTTAAAGAATACAGCACCATAAGGACTATCAGGGACTCCTCCGACAAACCCATGGAAAACTCGGTCTCCGTCACATTGGTAGTATTTCCATATTCCACTACACTTGATACGTTAGGTAAGCTTGTAGAAAATACTGACGTATTAACCTCGTACCGATGTAGCACTGCAGGTTGATGCATTTTGCTAATATTTTCATGGAATCCCAACGAAAGGTTTACCGATATAGTACTTTCTACTGAAGTACTAGTAGTGAATTCCAAACTTCCCATTTTTTCTTACATGTCATATTTGTATATTAGATCATTTTTGTTCAAATTTGTCATCACTGCCGTAATGTTTCGAAGATAAAACCACCTTATGCATAAAGGTATAGATTCGTAACTACGGCCGAATGCTAGGCGGAGTCTCTCTTCGCGTGAGTGTTCCTTCCATCCATCGATCAAACTAACGAGTGTCGACGTACCAGCCTGAACGGAATCACGCGGGGAGGAGGTACCAACTATCTCAGTTAATTAGGGAAGAAACTCACCCATCTGTAGCGAGATCCACTTCGCTGTTTGTATATAAAGCTTCATTGATACAGAGCGTTTATCTCAATAGCGGTAGGGATCTGGAAATACACCACACACACAGAGGTCCGTGAACTATATCGATGGTATTATTCAGGTGGAAAAGCACACGCCACATGTTTCAGATACATATACATATTACATAGGTAAATGTATCAACAGCAAACCGCAAGCATCCTTAGGATATATGGAGCATGAAACCGTGTCATGCCCTTTTAATAGATTTAAAATGTGCCAGAACCACAGACAATATGCAAGTAATTTGTTTATGGTATAGTGTTACTAGCTTCACTCCTATCCCCATCAACAACGTTTATCTTTGGGATCTGTAACTGACATCAAGACCATTTAGACCATGTATATGACAAGAATGTGTATAAGTAATTTAAAGTATACCAATAGGAATTAGCCGTTAATCACTTCGTCAATGTTGATAGGTCTTGGTATATCATTGACTCGGGAAAGCAGATTACACGTCCTATACGTGTGCCTTGCCACGATACAAGTTAAACGACCTCGTAATGCCTACTAGCTGAGTGTACTGTTCATTTTTTTGGCACTAATTAAGTGTCCGTGCGCTTCTGTATTCGGAATTACAGGTAAGTTAGTTAGCATATGTAATGTACATTCACGACAGCATGTTATCATAACAAGTACCTGTATTGGTGAGGTGTTAATGATTGCGTGCTTCAGAACAACACTTTCAACTGTGATTATTCCATATTTATCTTTCAAGACGCGATTACGTCCAATAGTCGGTACGTACCGGATGAATTTTTGTCCGGAATGATGTACAATACTCAGTGCAGTCTAACACGCCTTAAACATCACTGTTGATCATTCTGAACAAGTCTTAATGTGGAGCGTCATAAAGTGAATGTTACGAGAAGACAATCTATTACATAATGTGTATAACTTGGTCGTGGTTGCCAGTATATACATGACAACACTATTGTTGCATTTTTTGGTGCTGTAGTTTTTTAAGTAAAGTTAATTTTACAACATTCTTACGAAACTGTGGTCGAATCCCTGCAGATACGTTAAGTTGATTATAAAACTAGTACTGTAATATCAATAACTGACAGTGTTGCTATGGAGAAAAAGGATGTAGAATGGTTAAAAGTACCAGGGTTGAGAGCGACCTTGATATTTGAAGACATTTGCGAAGATATGAGTAGAATAAACATCACGTGGTGTGATATATACACACACTTTGTTGTACACTGTATATATTCAGACTGTTTCGATATTTCTCATTCCTTTCATGAACAGGCAACTAATTAACGCCAATGTGATATATGGCTTTACGTTAAGGGAGCGTTCATACAAAATGTACGTGGGTTAATGTGTAGAAAAGTTTATTAACGAAATTAAAACAAACTTGAGCTTTTTTTATTGATGTTTTCAGATATATGCAACTCTTAATTCAACTGATCTATTTGTATGTTAAATATGTAAATTGCATAATGAAAGGGTCTTTGACGTATTTTATTTAGCAAAAAATGAATTGTAATACATTGTTAAGCTATGGTGCCGATTCCATGCTTGATATGCTTTATGGTAAACAACGATATGCAATGTATTTGTCTTCATTTTATGTTCGTGATCGTACTCGGAATAAAGTGATCACAAAACAGTCTGGAACATAAAGTTATATATAGGACCACTCACTGTAAGTACCTTTGATATGTGAATAAATGTTGCCTTATAAATAAATCATTAATAACATCAATAACATGACGTCAATAATTTCCAATTTAGTTATAAATCAAATCATCATTACAATTTAGTCGACATGGTATGGGTTTAATTGATATGATCTTAATGTATGTGTAAACTTGCCAATATGTATAACCTACTTATGAAAACAATTGTGTATGTATACTAAAGTATTATTGAAAAAAGTCAGTATTTGAATTAATGCAGCTTTTAAGTGCATATACAACAAATGTCGAAGAATTAAATATGTAAGGTGAATATGCATACGTTGCTACAGTATAACAATTTAGGAATATCCTAAATGTAAATCCTTGTCCATTCTTCACCGAACTATACGCAGTGTCCCACAAACCATGTTTACTTAATGTGTGTGATGTTGCACTCGGTTGAGCTTTACAGCCACACGAACGAATGAATTTGACTTTGAATCGTGAACGCCCTCAATTGCATTTACATGCATATGACAGGATATTAGATACGACCCTGAATATTTTAGGCAATAATAAGGACATTCTCGTTGCGAGATACATGTGTATATGTTTCTGTACATGGAGTTATCTCCTGTATGACGTCACACTGATAACGGTAAATTTATACAATGCAAATCGGATTGAAAACAGGAACTGATTAAGCAAGTATGCCTCCTAATCTTTAATTAATGGACGCTGGTTTCAGGTATTTTTAAAAGTCATGGGATAATGTAAACCACAAATTATACATATGTTAACAAATATGAATATATATATATGGTTTTAATGGAATGGTTTACTCACCTGGCAAAGCTGCTTTATTCAGGTGTGGCTATGGAGTACTATACATAGTATGACTATGATATATAGAAGGAGATATTGAGCTGCATCCAATGAGAAATCAAGCCATGTCCAACACATACTTGCACTAGGTGAGGATCACCCAGTACACTAAGTAGTTGATCGAATTAATGTTATTGCATACATGTTCAATCAAGTTTGTTTTCTGCAGTTGTTACTCCCTGTATAGTTATGAAACTACAGAACTGGAGGTTTCCAACACTACATTCAATGTACATGCGATTTTCGGTTCCAACAATACATGTGACGTTCGCCATTGTGTATCTTGCTTCATTACTTTCTCTGTAGTCGTCAATGTAGACAGGTGTAATATCCGCTTGTTGCTTTTATTTGTTTTTATTATCTCGTAGAATAGCAACCTAAACCAGTTAGGTGATGCATATCTACTGCACGAGATGCATGATCACTCTGCATGTTAACACTAGGTCGAAACTTCACGGTGTAAACACCTCAGGGTGCTACGTAAGCTTGGTGTTTTATGAGTTTGAGTTTGAGTTTTGAGTTTGCATGAAAAGCAGCATGGTATTTTCATTTCACCTGTGTCGAATAGTTTTAAGACAAATTGAAAGTTATTACACTGTTCAAAGTAGATTTATCATGTTTGAACGCTCACTACCGCCATAAAAATGATTTAACATACAATGTATAATACAACATGCGAAGCATATTTGTTGTCAGTATGGTCAGCTATAACTTTCTCTCTCTCTCAGTTGTACAGGTATATGGTCAACGTAATAGGATAGGGTAATGTAATAGGATTGCAGACGTTTAATCCGGTAAATCGTAGAATTGTAATTACACTCCAGGTTGTTATCATGTCTGGTAAATCATTTAACGTGCAGTTTGAAAGGGAATCAATCAATTAAGCTTAGGCGTAAATAGGATAATTTTAAGAGACGACGATGTTATGATTGCTGACGCCTTATTTCGCTTATTCCATTTATAAAACATGAATTCATCCAGAGACGTTCATTCTGTCGTGGTAGACAGATAAACATCACAATTCGTGTAATTTAATTGCAAAGCCCAATTTTGTGCAAACTTGTCAACTCATGCCAACTACTGAGATTTCTGATATGGAATTTAACACCGTAAAACATACATAATCTTCTCACAAACGACAGCCACATGGCTGACATATCGACAGAAGTGTGACGTCATCACTCATAACCGACAACTCTCCCTGAGTATTATGTATTGTTGTAGTTGTTATAGAGACATGGAACGATTTAATGACGATCTTTACTGCTTTTGTTAGACAGTATTTATACAAATGTAGACAGTATTTATACACGTGTACACAAAAGGTATTCATTAACCATTAAACAGTGGGGCCCCTTTCTTTCCATTATCTAATTTCTTCTTCGTGTTGAATACAAGATGGTAGTAAAGTGTTTGAAGATTTAGGAGCATTTCTGGTGTAAAACAACTTCATAGTTGGCAAATTATTTGAAACATCTTGGAAATTTGATCAATTTGTTTCCTACAATTTTGTACATATTTCTCCACTTTTATGATGATTCCCGTCCAAGAGAGTCGATGAGATGTTAATATTAACAGTTGTTTCAAATCATAATTGAAAACAAAACATACTTTGGTCAAATGTTATATGTGGTGAACAAAGTGGAGTATTGAAAAGTACTTTGCCGGTAATAAACCTACATACTTAGTATGTTCCACGTTAATTTTAGCACTAACACCTAATACTAAATTGCACCAGGGTATATCACACGAGGGTATGTGGTGTATGGACATTCTACCCTCGGGTGTAGAATGTGGGTCTTAACCGAGGCTATGTCGAGGTTCTTGAGCACAGGTCCTTTGCTCACATTTAATTTTTGTTTTCTATCCAACATACTTACATGTTCATATATATTTACTCTTTTGTTTTTGCTCTTACCTCTTACCGTGAACTGATTAAAAATGACGATTACGTTGCGAATACGAATGAGGAATATCACAGATTTTGTAGATAACGTACAAATTGTTCAAGAACACATTTCGAAAGAGTAGCGAAAAGTAACGTTTACAGAGGATATACGTAAAAAATAAAACGCTTTGAAAAGCTTGAAAATAACTTTGTGTAAAGATTATATATTTGCGTGCGGCAATATTAAATGCCAACTGTTTTGGCTTTAGATATTCTTCCACTGACCATAATGTTAATTTAACGGCGTAATGTATCATATCGAAATGACGTCATGTTGCAAAACGTCAGCCGCTATCGTCTGAAAAACGTTTCTTTATTATGGGACAAGTATATATTGCATATGCCGAGATGGGAGATTCGACATTAACCTTTTAGATTGCTTAGTTAATTGTTTAGGAACTATATCATTGCCCACGTTATGTAAACGTCATGTTAAAAGATAAATACACTTCTTCTTTGTCTTCTTGCTTCTTTTAAAATAAAAAAAAATCATTTAAAAACTATGCTGCTGTGTATTTTTTTCCAATTCAGAATCTACCGTTGATAGTCTTGACGATTTCCAGCAAACAGATACAAAAACGGTTATATTCGTATGTAATTATTGGTTAAAACAGTAGAGACGCAGACGTCCCTGACGTATGATACATGTATATGGATGATGTACTAGATATGTCTGTGTGCTGGAGACGTTTTGTGTTATAGACGTTGATATATAAACCCAGACACCGGGCCACAGTGTATGAGGATTACTCTATCATAGCAAAATTAGCAAACAGGTTAGTGTTTGACTTCCTAGAAATAGCCTGCTCTCGAGTTTAACTGTGAAGTTTTAATGGTACAAAGAAAGCCAATATAGACGTATGGGTGTCCCTGAGCTGTCTTCTCCGTCTGGGGAAGACCATAAGATATTTCAGTGTAAGATTCTTACACTAAACCTCGAGCTGCACAAGACATCCACATTTCTGATCGATCAGTGACAATTTACAGGGTTTGAAATGGTTTCCTTTCTCGACACGGCCATCTGCAAAAAGTTTTTTACCGATCAAGCTTACTTGTAAAATGTCATGATGGCTGGAGGTTATTCTCGGTCAAACTTACGTGTATACTGGTATGGTGACTTGAAGTTATTTATTCTCGGTCAAAGTTACTGGTATAATGTCATGGTGACTGGAAGTTATTCGCAGTCAAACTTACTGGCATACTGTCATGGTGACTGGAAGTTATTCTTAGTCAAACTTACTGGTGTACTGTCATCATGACTGGAAGCTATTCTCGGTGACATGCACTTACTGGCATACTGCCATGGTGACTAGAAGTTATTCTTAGTCAAACTTACTGGTGTACTGTCATGGTGACTGGAAGTTATTCTCGGTCAAAATTACTTGTATACTGTCATGGTGACTGGAAGTTATTCTCGGTCAAATTTACTGGTATACAGCCATGGTGGCAGGAAATTATTCTCGGTCAAAGTTACTGGTATACTTGAATGGTCACTAGAAATTATTCTCGGTAAAACTTACTGGTATACTGTCATGGTGACTGGGAGCTACTTCCGGTCAAACTTACTACTTAATGTTGTTGTTGGTCATACTAACTTGTTATCTGTTAATGTCAAGCAATATACATTTTCAGCAGAATAGATAAGCCATTTAGATATATAAGATATGTGCCTCATTTTGAGACATTTTGTGTATTACTTCAGATATTGTATGACACATTTGCCTACATCATTGCGAAATGATTCTATTTGAATGTGGGTAGACATCAAAATTATTGATAACGATATCGTTATATCGTCCCTTTACTAGAAAAAGCGTTTTATACATGACGAAACCATCAAATCAGCATTGATTCAAATACTCATTGCTTAAGATTTATCATTTGACTGAAACGTATTGGCATTGCCCCATATTTCGATTCAAGACTTTAAGATTAGGGGACGACGGTAATGGTGAGATTTAGTCTACAAAAAACAATTCAATTGAAGTTATGTCCAACAAAATGTTATCTCCTTTTATTATAATAATGTTCTGATTTATTGAAGAAGAATCTTGGCACTTTACAAAACATTTTTCATAACTATAAACTTATTTATCTTTAACAACAAAAGCATTAATAAGATACCACCGCACTGTATCTAGTCGCCGTATATTACAGTCGATCACCTTCTGACATTGCTGCAAATGGATATTACTAGTAAATAATTAATCGTGTGCAACTTCAAAGCATACGATGTATACTTAAATAAAGACGGAAGTTGATTAGTAAACTGCTGTATTAACTATACACTTCGTCATTAAGCGTCATTTATGAGTGAATCATTGGAAATATATATAATCAATGATCATGTTTGTTTTTACGTTACCAGGGAATCTTCGCTATAACGTTACTAAACAGGTTCCGGCCTTACGATACGACCACAATGGATACTTGTATAGACATTTTAAAGAAAACAATATCAGGTTTTCTGATCTGAGCGTTCATTTCAATTTTTAGAAGAAAAGCTTTATAAGTTGGACTCCTGCATCCATTTTGGCGTACAACCTTCCGGACAGACGGATTACACTCGCGAGATCTTATTGTTCGAAGCACATATCCGTAAATGTCATTTCCACTAGCGGATCGTCCTGCTTTGTAACAATACATATAATTGATTTCTGTGTTGTTTCAGATTTAACAGGAAGTCTCTATAAAAGCATGACATTTAGGGCAAGCATTGCTGAATCGTCTCTCCCAATAGAGAATCACTTCTGACTTGACAATGTGAATGACCAGGGACATATATCTGCACAAACCGAGGAAAGTCATTTGAAAATAAGATATTAGTTTACTTCAGGTATAATTCGTTGAAAGAGTTTAATATCTCCGATACATATTTCTTGTCAAATAATACACGATCTTGACTTTGTTATAATGCTGATCAAAATAAGTGTTTTGTAATAGTTGTTATGTTACCTTCTCGACTGTATCAAAAAGTGTTTGATATATTCGTGCAGGGCTATATTACTATCAATGATGGGGTAATTTATCATCCAAACGAAATTAGAAAGTGATTTTATTTCATATATCAATCTGCACTGCATCATAAGTTTGAGGCTAGTTGATACACATTGATCCTTCACCACTCTACGTAGAAACTAAATATATCCTGCAGAATCCGTAATATATATGCATACCTGTCTGTGGTACTGTCATTGTCTTACCTGTATACATACGACCGATTTGTCACAGCACAAACTGTCATAGTGAGGTTTGACGTGAGTTACATAACGTGTGTTACATTTGCGATAAACAGCTTATGCATACTAGTTTGATTTTCCAGCTATCAAGACAATTTGAATTAATTTTCGGATTCGAAAATATGTTGCACTGAGATATTTGACTCAGTTTAAGCTTGGATTATTTGACGTTGCAACATTATTGACAAAAGGATGTAACATACTGTTGTCAAACGATCGCTCCACGTGTATAAACGTACGTGGATGTAAGTTATATATGAAACGTATGCTTACACCTGTCTATATGATAATCAATCCGTGCTATGATGTTATCGAGCAAAGCTTTCCTATGCCATCTAACATGTCCCTTTTTACATTTTATATTTATATTGCACATATGTATCTATACATTCAGGACCAAACTATATTTATCCCATCAGAAATATTCAGAAATAATCAACATTCCTGTGCAACATATGTCGTTACATAATTAAACATTATTGACTACATGCTATTCAAATTAAGCAACAACGTTATATCTATTTTATTTGGAATATCTGATGACATTTTATACATATAAGTGCTTGTTAACTCTAACGACAGAATTCAATATATCGACAGGATAGTTCGTGAGAAATAACGCTATAATGCAGATTAACGAAGTTCGAATGACTGCTATGCGATTTGTAAAACCATATCATATACTATGCTACTGGCCTTGGACATGACAATCACACGGATGATGTGAGTGGAAATTAATTGACTATAATGTAAAAACATTATATTTATCTGTAAATGAATGAGTTATATTATTACTTTTGTTCACAATGAGTCACTGAGTGTCATCAATAAAACGATCATTCAGAATTCCTGCGTAATTAGGAGGCACAGTAGTCTAGTGGTAGGACGCAAGGTTCGTGACTGAAATGTTGCGAGTTCGAGTCACGGCACAGCATTGTGTTGTATATATTTGATCTAAATACTTTACTCCGCTTGTTCCAGTCTACTCAGCTGTAAATGAGTACGTGGTTGGGCAGTATTAGAATTGTTCAATGCTAGTCGTGAGCGCCGAAATGGCAGCACTGGCTGTATGCACCCGAGGGAGTTCAGAAAGTTGTTGGCTGGTTGCAAAGGCCTCATAACCACGGGAAATTTATTTGTGTACCGCTTTGAGGCGACTTACAGTATATAAGAACCTCGAATAATTATCATTATTTACTATTATTATAATTAATGTTTGTGTACGAGATAAAAGTATTTTATTTGTACTTGTTAACTAAATATTTTTGTTTAAATTTGCATAGAGCTAAGCATTATCAAAGTGTGTCTTTTAGTGATTTTTTGTTTCTTTTATGTTTGTTTATGTTTTGGAAAATTGAACATCGACATTTTTCATTTCTATGGGTAGCGTTATTGCACAATATAAAATATGGCTTCGACATGTGGTGCTGGAACCATCAGTATATGATAGCCCCCATCCTCCTTTTACTTTTCTCTCCTTGTTTGCTTTTTTGCCTTACGGCATCAATAAGTCCTTACCTCCTCCCTCCCCCCTCTCCACCCAATCCACACACCTACTTATGTTGGTTTTATAAGCGCTCGATAATTAAGATGGGTGTCGATGGTTTTACTGTATGTTAGGTTATGTTTTGATAAGTCCACACGACAGGTGCACAGTTGTAATAAAATGTGCTTGTTCTTAGTTTTATCTAAGTGCAGAAAGATCGTAAAAACAAATTTGTATTCATTTTAGCGAGGGTCATATAGCGGTGCAATACCCAGCGTCTACTTGGCATTCGTAAGCACGCACGTTATATAACTATTCCTACGACAGCTTCATTATCATCATCTTGACAGCGTAATGAATAGCGACACAGACCAGACTATCTACATACGGGCACTGTATGAATAAGTATGGGCTAAGGTTTGATAACTCTTTAGATAGTGAGGAGATATTTTTGGAAAACCATCACATATTCTGCGGTGCGCACGTGTCTCGTCGGTAATTAGTGACATGTCAGTGGATAATAGGATTAGCTAATCTGCCCAGACAGCTATTGTCTTATAATCTTCTTGTTACCGTAATGCTCATGTTTTCTACAGTCACGAGCGATCGAATTACCGTCGCTCCTAGCTATCTTGTAATATTAAAACTCTTCAAAATCATTCCCATTTTGATAGCTTATATTTCGTATTTGATAGTTAGTAGTTGAATACGATAGTTTATGCTTGCTTACTTTTGGTTATTTGTACACCAAACTTACCAATGAGAGAGCTACATTTACAGTAAAAGAAACCAGAACAAATCTTTAGTACATGTATTTCATTATGGCCTCACCATAAAAATCCATCGCAATGGATGATGAGTTGACTACAGTAACAAGTTGTCATGTGTCTAGATGATAGAAATTAAACACGTGCTGATTGTTGTTTACCAATTGTTTTAACTCATGAGAGAATTCTATGTCATGTGTATTTACAACAATCATCAAACTCAATGTAATATTTATAATGTTATTGAATCTACCGTAAATATACTATTGATATGGAAGGGTATATTGATTAATTACATTTAGACAGTATCCTCTATGGAAATGTGGTGTAATATTTAATGCCATAACTTTACATAAACAAAATGGTCAAAATTACCTTGCATCTTTTATCAACTTCACAGCTATAAGAAAAAGATTTCTTTTTTCATTTTGTTCCATGACAATAATTTTCGAGGAAGTGTACCAAAAATACATGAAACGAAGAACAGTTTATAGATATATAGTAAGAGTAAAAGAGCACCTACACCATAAAATAAACACAAAGAAATGTTGTATAACCAATGTTATGCCCGTTATGAAACATTACTTCCATATAATTTTATAGTTGATAAAACTGTGTAAAAGATGCCGAAATGAGAATCTCCATACTTTTGACACATAAATAACCCATTTTTACATTCAGTGTTTCACCGCCGTGTATCATGGTGAAGAGTATATTCAAATGTACTCTACACTGTTGGGGCCACACAATATATGTACAATAATATATATATACTACTCGCATCTCTGCAGACCAGCTAATTGAACTAATTACACAACAATTACAGCTGGCTGTACCTGCCACACCAGCCAGACATCTGACACGATGTACAGACATAAGCCATGCTTTGGTAAAGGTGGTTCCCGGAAATGTTACGAATATCAAAACTGTACACATTACGAAACATCGGAAGCATCACGGTGACTTAAAATTAAAAGTTCCTGTTGTTTTGTGATTGTTTTAATAGATGTGAACCCCTTTCTCAAGACATCACACCAATTGTTTGTGTGATATTATATGAACTTGTGTCTTCATTTTTCAAGGTAATTACCAAATTTCGACAACTCCTTCTAGTCTAGCAGATCTGATTGTTTCTTTTCAATTTACCTAAATCAATTCAATAGCAATAACAAAATTAAGACACAACAAACTCCTCTTTTTCAGCCACAAACCTTGTTATTGGCCTTCAATATCATTGTCACATCACAAACAATCTTCATGATTAGACAATGTAACGTGAAAACTTCAGTGTCACAAGAGATAATCTTCTTTTCCCCGATAGTTGAGTCCCTGCCTCTCCTACAAAATGGAGTATTGACCTCTTTATTGTATTGTATCAGATTTAGAATTAAAAAAAAAATATCGGTTTACCTTAAAGATATTTTACAGAAATCACAATGATCTGATTTGAAATGCAGCTATTCATATACAAATCCTCTGATATACTTGATGAGTATAAACAGATGGTTAATATATTTTTATTTGTACAGTATCATTAGTTTTCTCCTTGTCTAATTATATGTTCTATTTCTGGTTCTTATCAGTATTTTGTTGTTTCTCTATTACTTTCCGTCCTACACGTACTTTTTGTTTCTGACTATGCCATAATACATGGTCTGCTTCAGGTATCTGTTTCCTTACCATGTTTATTTTTGGATTCTGTCATGTTTCCCATTCTACTTCTGGTTTACAATGAGGAGATTGTTAAAATAGCTACGCTCGGGACGTCCAAAACGTCCAAATGATGATTGTTGTAACATTCTCACAAATATTGCAAATAAGATATGCAGATTCATATAGGTTGAAGTTGTTATACATAGCATCACATTATTCAATCAAATCTTGCATAACACCTGAGGAAACGCGCCATGTTCCTGCTTGATAACGAGCCTCGTCACACAGCTTATGTTTCGGCTGCTGTTGAAAAGTGAGCGAGGCTTGAAATGTCTGTCCCTAATTTTTTTATTTAACTGAGCTCTTCTTTCCGGACTAAAAGCGTTGTTCCGGCTGTTCAACGATGCATTATATTTCAATTTGAAATCTATTCTAAATCCTAATATCCAAGAATAAGTCATGGCCTGATTGTAAATTCATCGCTCCACTAAATATATTTCTGTACATCGTGACCTGTTTTTGAACCAATGCGGACGAAAACTTTGGCACAGTACAACTAAATATAGATAGCGTCATTGCCTAGTACTAATAATTTTAAATTGAAATAAATATCATTTAGTTTCAATTCCATTCCGAAGTATCAGTGTTGAAACCCAAACTTTCTTCAAGTATTTTATCATGTGTGATCTATGATATCCAGCGAGTCGATAATACCAATTTATTACTTCAAATGATAGAACCTTAACTAACCATTGTTAGTTAGGGAGGTAAGTTCATAGTTTTAAACATGACATATCAATCAAATATCGTCCAAAAATTGAGGATCATTACGTATGGTTAGTTCATACAATCAACCTATTGTACTCTAGAAGAAACAAAACTATATTTTCTATAACTGGATGACTAGAACAGTTAAGGGGAAAGTATATAGTTATACTTTACTTCTCTCAGAAACACAGCTTTACTTAATACAGAACCTTAGAAGCCTACTCATGTGTAACACGATGTCACCCTACACTCATGTTCTGATTCAAAGGGAACCAGTAACATTATTTATACATATTGTAAAAGAAGTTATCTTTGTCGCTGTCTACGTCAAAGCATCAGTGAAAAGCAATTCTCCGTTAGGAAAACTTGTCATGGACATGTTTAGCCTAAACATGAATGATTTTCGATTTCTCCGAAACTTGATCGAGCGAAGTACGTCTTCCTTATCTAGTGCCTATAAAATCGATAACAACGCTATTATTCCTGTTGTTTTATCAAACATAGGAAATGACAAAATTATCTCTTCTATCAATAACTCCTTATTCTGTAATCCGAGAATAAGTACCGATGTTTTCTTATCAAATAATAACGGCTTTCTTCTTGCGAAAGTTTTTTTATGTGGTAGATAGAGCGCCGCGCACTGTATTCAAGGCCACGCGGACACGCCTAGTGTTGTAACTAACACACGTGTTAAATGCTTCCGTGTGTGATGAATCGTATATCAAAATCTTATAAAACTGGCTCTCTTCTGTGCCACGGCATTAATCTGGATTCCAGCCGTGAAATAACGTTACCCTATCACCTAAATAACGAGCATACGAGCACTGACACAGTGTGCGTTAATTAGATACGGGATTCATTATTGGGATATAAAATTGATAGCAACATTTCAAGGATAATTGCGTTCAGATAACGGCACATATATATTGAGCACCTTGCGAGCACACCCAGGACGTTTCCTTGTTTAATTTATAATTACGCGAGAACCACAGACCTTGGCTATTGTTAAATTGTAGACATATCCCCTCACCAATGACGTTTGTCATGATCAAATGATGTAAGATGGATGAAATCGTATGATATAAGCCACGGACGACAAAGTGTAGGTTGATGAATTCATTATGTAGGGATATCCTTAATCAGGCAAGTAACATAATTTCCGAAATGTAATACGTTTTAAAAGGATGTATAATACTGATAACAAACGCCATTAAGTTGTGTGTAGCATTGCGGTTTAATCTGCGTAACCCCTTGAGTTATTTTTATCGTACGTTATCAGTTGGATTATGAAAATACTTAGAGACGGTTTATACATGTAGTAAGCCGTAGACAAACATACCAGCGGATTAATTCGATTGTTTTATATGAATACTGTAATAGAAGGGTATGTCATTCTTTCTGGTAGAGTGGCGATAACGCCAAGACAATTATTGTATGTACTGGTTTGTTTCCTAGGTGACATCTTGGGTAATATCTGTGGAAAGTACCTAAACATTTTTCAGAATACTTCAGATTTTTCTGAAGAAAGAACGGACAGTAATGCAAATGTACATCAGGAGAAAATAGAATATTGATAAATGAGAGACATTACATCGTCAAGTAAGTTTATACATTCAATCGCACCCTTTATTATTTGTTTTAAAATAATTGATAAGCTATTTTTGGAAGAAGTAAGCTAACACAACCAGAGTGAGCTTTACACAACCAGAGTGAGCTTTACACAACCAGAGTGAGCTTTACACAACCAGAGTGAGCTTTACACAACTAGATCGAACGTACATGTCCACAACCCTAGTGAGATTACAGATATTGTATTGCGAGATTACACAAGGGGAATGGGATAACACAACCAGAGTTAGCCTTCACAGCCAGAGTGAAAAATCAGAATGAGCTGACACGACTAAATTTTACGATGGCCGATAGCGGCCGACAGAACACTCATGTAAGTAAAAAGTGTTTTGTCTGACAGTTTGTCAATTTATAAGTGGGCATTTTACACATTTTGTAAAAAGTGTAAACTGTCATGACACTTTGTCAATTCATGCATGGCAGTTTACTCATTTTACTTTCACAAAATAAACATTGGTGGAGGAGGGAGATATGGAAATAGGGTCACATTTCAAGGGCTGAGCAGAACGTAGTATGCTACCCCAATGAACTTATTTACCTTTAACATAAATCACACGGATTAGGCGGTATTTTTAATTGTTCTTCGTGTACACGGAGCAAGATAGAATTCCTTCTATGAAGTAAGTAAAACAATTCTGTTTAAAGAGTATTTATATTATNCATGCATGGCAGTTTACTCATTTTACTTTCACAAAATAAACATTGGTGGAGGAGGGAGATATGGAAATAGGGTCACATTTCAAGGGCTGAGCAGAACGTAGTATGCTACCCCAATGAACTTATTTACCTTTAACATAAATCACACGGATTAGACGGTATTTTTAATTGTTCTTCGTGTACACGGAGCAAGATAGAATTCCTTCTATGAAGTAAGTAAAACAATTCTGTTTAAAGAGTATTTATATTATAAATGTCACTGAAAATAACATGATATGTATACTACTAATTTGTCAATAGTCACTGAGTATTACAATAATTACAATTATCATTACCGTGTTCTCCCGGATAAGTTAAATTAATGGTATGAACTATTGTATCAAAATTGTAACAACTCTGTGCTATATTCAAGAAAGAGTATATCAAACATTACGGTTAAATAGTATGCAGACTTTGACTATGCCATCATTTCTATCAAAACAACGATTAGCCTCCTATTTTTTTGTGACCTTCAAATCAAGCACACGGTGTGTAACATTACCAAGAAAGGTTATGCTGCTGCCAGTAGAGTCCAGTGCTACCTTCAGTATTGAACTTGTGATCGTCAATAAATACTTCATAGCAGGAACTCCCTCTTGCTCCCAGTGTACACAATGAACAGTTAAAAACACCGTCTAATCCGTGTGATTTATGCTTAAACCCTTGGAATGTGACCCTATTCCCATCTCTTCCTCCTCCCCCAGTTTTTATTTTGTGAAAGTAAAATGAGTAAACTGCCATGCATGAATTGACAAAGTGTCATGACAGTTTACACTTTTTACAAAATGTGTAAAATGCCCACTTATAATTTGACAAACTGTCAGACAGAACACTTTTTACTAATACGAGTGTTCTGTCGGCCGCTATCGGCCATCGTAAAATTGAGATGATGAAAGCCGAGAGAGCTCTCACAAGGTGAGCTTACACTCCCAGAATGAGCTTACCCAACCGGAATGAGCTTACACAATATTAGTTCTCTTATACACAATTCATGGCAGAAAGATGTTTCGCGAAAGGAAAACGTAGTTCAACGTCTGGTTAATATTTCGGCATCCTTGTGTTTTTTCGAGGGTAGTGTAATGATGAATGACTGCTTGAAGCAAAATTAATGCATCGTTTACATTTTAGTGTCTAACGTTCTCCCTCGGATTTGACACCGGGTCAGATACCACAAGTGATGCAGCAAGTTCTTACCATTCCGGAACACTTAACTTCGCCTTCAAATTTTTGCGGTGTTCATCATACTTGCGTTCTATTATGATACCACTTTGTACATATCCTTTATTTTCTTAAATTATTTGTATGGTATCAATTTTTGCCCCTCATATATGTTGTATATGTTGTCAATGTTTGCTGATGATTTGGGCCGGTTTTTCCTGTTTGTTACTTTCCATGTGTGCATGAATGGAATGAGCATACAGCACATTCATAAGCAAAACATACATATTGAAAATGAGTATAATGGTTAACTGATTTCAACTTTGATCTCGATATAAATCAACGTTCATGTTCAGTTGTTTATGCAATGTACTGTTTACCGGGAAATTTTCGTCGCAGTTTAATTTTCGCCTTTTTCGCCGTCCGCAATGAAGGCGAAATTATTATGACCGCAAACAGTAGTAAGCGCTATAGTAAACATGGTAATCAGATGAGAAGGGCGCAAGTAACATTAGGCACAAATGGATTTTATTGAAGTAGGGCGAAAATGTTACTTTGCGACAGTTTAATTTCCCGGTATACAGTACGATTACCTCTACCAATCATACAGATTACACAACAAATGAGAAAACATATTTCAGAAAATAAAACAAAAGAGTAAACGTATGTCAGAAAATAAAACAAAAGAAAAACGTATGTCAGAAAATAAAACAAAAGAAAAACGTATGTCAGAAAATAAAATAAAAGAGAAAACATATGTCAGAAAATAAAACAAAAGATAAAACGTTGTCAGAAAATAAAACAAAAGAGGTGAACGGTTGTAAGAAAACAAAACAAAAGAGAAAAATGAGTTTATGGTTTAACAACATTTGGAAGACAACCTGTTAAATCAAACAAATCTAGTGGGCATCAAAAAAGGTAGCTCATACGTAACAAACAGGAAAAAGTGTAGATATTAAAGAGTCATGTATACTGTACATCGGAGAGTCATGTATACTGTACATCAGAGAGTCATGTATACTGTACATCAGAGAGTCAGATATACTGTACATCAGAGAGTCATGTATACTGTACAGCATAGAGTCATTATACTGTACATCAGAGAGTCATNGTATACTGTACATCAGAGAGTCATGTATACTGTACATCAGAGAGTAATGTATAATGTACATCAGAGAGTCAAGGATACTGTACAACATAGAGTCAGTATACTGTACATCAGAGAGTCATGTATACTGTACATCAGAGAGTCAAGTATACTGTACATCAGAAAGTCATGTATACTGTACAGCATAGAGTCATGTACACTGTACATCAGAGAGTCCTGTATACTGTACATCAAAGAGTCATGTATACTGTACAGCATAGAGTCAGTATACTGTACATCAGGGAGTCACGTATGCTATACATCAGAGAGTCCTGTATACTGTACATCCGAGAGTCACGTATACTGTACATCAGAGAGTAATGTATACTTTACATCAGAGAGTCATGTATACTAAACATCAGAGAGTCATGTATACTGTACATTAGAGAGTCGTGTGTACTGTACATCATAGAGTAATGTATACTGTACATCATAGAGTAATGCATATTGTACATCATAGAGTCACGAATACTT